>NW_012281452.1:0-2410 GCF_000151885.1 Dipodomys ordii
ATAAACCACTAGAAAACTGGAAGTGGCGCTGTGGCTCAAGTGGTAGAGCGCTCGCCTTGAGCTGAAGAGCGCAGGGACAGCGCCCAAGCCCAGAGTTCAAGCCCCACGACCAACCAAAAAAAAAGAAAAAGATATGGTAGGAGTAACAAAACCAAAGGCTCTGGGTGTGTGTGTGTGTGTGTGTGTGTGTGATGTGTGCATGCATGCACACATTGATCCTAGTGCTTGAACTCTGGGCCTCAAAAATCTCTGGCCACTGAGCTTTTGTGCTCAAGTCTAGTGCTCTACCACTTGAGCGACATCTCTACTTTTGGCTTTTTTGGTAGTTAATTGGAGATAAGAGTCTCACTGGCTTTACTGCCTAGGCTGGCTTCAAACTATGATCTTCGGATCTCAGCCTCCTGAGTAGTTAGGATTACAGGTGTGAGCCACTAGCCCCAGCCTAAAGGCCCTAATTTTTTAAGCCAGAACTAGGCCTTCCCTTGAGTTTGGAGTCATTTTAGTCACTTAGTCATTTGGAGTCATGTAGTCATAACGCTGAGGCTGAGAGGCACTGAAAGGAGAGCCAGGAGGCAGTACAGGAGTGGAGCCAGCTGCTGTGTCCACCAGCTAGAGATGCCACGCAGTTCCAGACGAGCCAGCTTCCACCCATTTAATAAGTAAAGAGAAACACAGCCCACATTACCAATAGAAAGGGCTTCCAAGTTAGCATTGCAGAAGAGATCATTAAAAACTCTTCACAGAGGAGGTGCTAGTTTAAACAAAATAACCAAATGAACATATTTGTCTCAGATAAAAGAGCTCTGAATCTGAGATCAAAGCTGGAAAAAAATCAGACTTACTTTCCTTGTTTGATGCTTTCAGAGTACCTACAGACTGAGAGATCATTCAGGTCTTATTTGTACATATTTAAAGCAAAGAAAGAATGAAGTTAAGTTACTCTTCTCTGCTATTGTATCCTTCCTTCCTCCCTGTCCTTCCTTCCTTCCTTCCTTCCTTCCTTCCTTCCTTCCTTCCTTCCTTCCTTCCTTCCTTCTTCCTTCCTTCCTTCTTTTGGTGACAGCCCTGCAGCTTGAATGCTGGGCCTCATGCTCTCCTTTGGCTTTTCTGTTCAAGAATGGTGTTCTACCACTTAAGCCACACCTAAACTTCTGGCCTTTTGCTGGTTAATTTGAAATAAGTATCTCAAGATTTGTCTTCCTGGTTCTCAGATCTCAGCTTCCTGAGTAGCTATGATTACAAGCATGAGCCTCCAGGGCTCTGCTCTATCCTATATTTATTGCACAACATGAGCACCAGCCCAGCATGACTGGTGCTGATCTAGATACTGGAAAAATAAAGATAAACCCAACATCATTGTTATTATCTACTTGTAGGAAGCCCAGATCTAGTGTGGATCGTCCGTGTCCTTGAGATGCCACCATGTCTTAGCTTAAACAATGGCATTGCACACCGGAGGAGTAAGAAAGAGTGACAGCATCCTTACCTCCACATTCAGAAACATTCCAAGCTTCTGAGCTCTTCAGGGCCCCAGGATTTTCTGGTTTTGGACAAGGTTCACAAGTGAGTTGTCCTTCCTCATTTTGGAAGGTTCCATTTGGACATAAAATGCAGCGTTCTTGTGCTCCATCATTATATGTCCCAGCCCTGCAATTGACTAGCCAAAGGAGGGACAATCAGGTCAATTCAGGGTTAGAGGCTGAGCAAGGATAACGTTAGTGAGAAGGGAAATAGATGGGTGTGGACACGGGTTCCCCATGCAAACCCTCTGCAGACAATCTAGTCTGTGCTGCCTCTTGGTTCTTGATTCCTATCACCCCTGCTAAAGGCATTTACAGATCTGTCTTTCTTCATGCCATGAGCTCTTGAGGGGAGGGAGCATTGGGTTCTAATTGTTTTGTAGTAGAAGTATGCAATGGTTGAAGTTTTTAAATCTCTGAATCATCCTGTTATATAAGGCTATCAGAGAACTATAAAGGTGAAAGTCACTCATTGAACATAAGTTTTGGTGCTAGAAAAACAGAGAAGAGGATGTTATTAATTCTGGTCCTTAAGGCTTCCTAGAAGAGGTGACATCTGTGTGGGGCATTGAAGGATGGATAGGATCTCCCCATGCAGAATAGGGGCAAGTTATAAAGAGCCATACATGATACATAGGAGCAAAGGAAAGAAAATAAGGTTGAGAATAGATTGTAAAAGTTCTTGAATGATAGGTATTTGGATTTTATTCTGCAGGTAAAGGTGCCACTGACCTGGGCACTGGTGGCTCATGCCTATAAGCCTAGCTATTCAGGAGGCTGAGATCTGAGAATCACTTCAAAGCCAGCTCAAGCAGGAAAGTCCATGAGACTCTTAGTTCCAATTAACCACCAAAAAGCAGGAAGTGGAGCTATGACTAAAAAAAAAAAAA
>NW_012281453.1:0-2229 GCF_000151885.1 Dipodomys ordii
CGAGCCGAAGGGAGGGAACTGGGGAGGGTGGGAGGGAGGAGGGAGAGGGGCCGCGGACCGAGACCCGGGAGGATGATCAGAGCTCACACCCTGGAAGAAGAGCCGGAGAGCTCCGGAGAGGAGACCCCAAGAAACGGGAGACGGAGGGATCAAGGATGAGAGGTGAGAGAGGGTCCTGGGGGAGACAGACGGGGCCACTCAAAATAACACACAGGGCTACGAGGTGCCCGGGAGGCCGTGGGGACGGGGAGAGGTGCGGGAGTCAGCGCGCTGCAACGTGCGGGAGAGCACAGACGCGGGCAGGGAGTGGCGGGGGGGGGGGACACTGGAGAGATTGGACAGCTAGGAACGCAGCGGCCTAGGCTGGGAGCCGGAGAGGTTGGGCGCCTGGGAGATGGTTGAAGAGGAGGCACCGAGGCCGTTCAGTTCAGCTGGGAAAGGGGTAGCAGGTTCGCAGCTTCTCAGGCAGGGCAGAAGATTGTAATTTCCCTCCGCAGGGGTGCAGCAGCAGGCAGGGGTGTCATTTGCACCTGTGTACCACCATCCCCAAACATCTCCATCTCACGGGCCTCATTTCCCTTCGAGTTACTCCCGAAAAGAAAAACGTTCCCTCTTCAGGATTTGCATAAACTGCAAATCCAAGAGATACGTCAATGTATTGTTTATTCTCCTTGGTGATCCCTAAGGGAAGAGACAAAATGTCTTTCCGAACTTTGAGGTATCAAACCGTTATGGGGTGAGGCTGGAGACCAGGCACCGTTGATTGAGTCTGGAGGCCTGACTTCATCCTTTGAGTCTCAAAGTTTCCTCCAGAACTGAGGAAATTGTCAATGATTCTTCCAGATCTTTTGCTTCACCGTTAGCAAAGTACATGCGCAAGTCATAGCGTGAAGCATCCTAAACTAAATTCTTTACTGAGTTAGTCTCTGGCTCTGCCACTTCTGGGCAAGCCACTGGCACTTCAGTATGCAGAAGGAGATATTAACAGTTGACCCAGAGAGACTGTGAGGACTCACTGGGGAGAAAACAGTGGGGGTGAACCCAGTTCCTCGCAGCAAGGAGAGTGCTGTCCCTAGGAGGCTGGGAGATGGGTTCCTGCCCTTCCTCTTTCCTCTCTAGGGTCTCTGGTCCTGCCCGGGACTGCCAGGTAGCTCTGGCTCCAGTTGGAGTCCTGGGCCATTTCTGGTCCCTAGATGAGTTCTTCTGGGACCTAAGTCCTCACCTCTGGGAAATAGGGTTTATCACACCCATAGTCCTGGCCCTCCCCCAAACGGTGTAGTTTCTCCTGTTCCAGCTGCTGGCAGGTAGCCTTGAAGCTGGCCCTAGACTCCAGGCACCTGGGAGACTAAAAACAGGTCAAGACCCCTTGTCCATAGGGGCTGGGCTGGGGACAAAGAATGTGTTACCAGAGGCTCTTAATGAAATAGATCCCAAGAGACCATTGTCATGTTTATCCGTCGGTTGGGTGACGTTGTGGACCTCAAGCTCATCAAGACAGAAGGAACCAGGGTGCTCTGATGGCTCACACCTGTAATCCTAGCTACTAGGAGGCATAGCTCTCAGCAATGAGGTTCAAAGCCAACCCAGGGAGACAAATCACAGAGACTCTTTTCTCCAGTTAATGAGCAAAAAGCCCCAAGTAAAGTTGTGGCTCAAGTGGTAGAGCACCAGATGAGTGAAAAAGCTAAGCAAGAGCACGGGGTCCCATATTCAAGCCGCAGTACTGGTATCGAAAAATAAATAAACAAATAAAAAATACTCAAGGAAGGTGGCTTCTAGCTGTTTCAGATTCCCAGGGTGGTTAGCAGTGCAATGAGGCAAAATGGTAGTTTGGAAGAAGTGATGTGATACCCACTGAATGTAATCACAGCCCACACCTAGCAAACCTCTTTGCGATGAAGAGACAGTGAGGGCATGTGCCATTCTGTCTGCCCAGCAGGCATCAGTCTCTTACCTGGCATATAGAAGAAAGCCAGTGTTTCCCAGAGACCCAGAAAGCTCAGATGGGAGCCCAGAAAGTCCAGATGGGCCCTTCCCATCTCAGAGAACTCCTCCTGAGATGGGACTCCAATCCTTCCTCTCTTCATATGGCATTGATTAGAACTGGGTTTCTAGGCTCTGTGTCCCTTTACAGGCCCTTTCTTCTGGACTCCATCTACCCAGCAAGGCAGCTTCCTCCTCCTCCTCCCACCTCCTCCTCCTCCCACCTCCTCCTCCTCCTCCTCCTCC
>NW_012281454.1:0-1870 GCF_000151885.1 Dipodomys ordii
TCACTGTATTTGATGTTGGTATAATTTGTGGAGGGGAAGGGAAAAAACAAATTGTTTAAATAGGGATACAGGTGGACCCACTGCAACAATGAGATGTTCAAGTCGTTATGTCGAAAATGAACTTTACAACTTTGGGGGGGGGAAGTCTGGGGGAGGATGAGAAGGGATGGGAAGGGGAAACAAAGGAAGAGGCTACAATGCTTGATAAGAAATGTGCTCATTATCTTGCTCATGTAATTGTAACTTCTCTCTGTACAGTATTTTCACAATAAAAAAAAAAGAGGCTAAGACAGGAGAATTTTGAGTTTGAGGTAAAGAGTGACTATTTCAAAATAAAAAAACAAAAACAGGTCTTGGAGTGTGGCTCAAGTAGTAGAGCTATCAAGAACCAGACCATGAGTTCAAAGTCTAGTACCACTGAAAAAGTAGAAAGCATTCTAATAGTTTGGTTTTTAAAATACTGAACACATAAATAAGTTATTGTTTGGTAACAACTTTTGAGGAGGTTACAGATGTACCCTACAAAAAGCAAACAAACATTTTCTGATTCTTCTTTGATTTTATGTATTATTCTAAATGTTTAAACTTACTTCCCAAGTTTACATATATTTTTATTATTATCTTTATGAGCAGTACTGGCTGCATTTGAGAATACTGAGATGATGATGTTAAACACTGAAGAACAAACCACAATATAGAAAAACTGTTCTAGAACCAGATTCTTCTTCATGCCCACAGAGTAAGTGAGGGAGTGCTGACCCAATCAGGTGTAGAAGCATCTCCTGTTTGTACTCCATATTAAATGGAAGCAAAATGACTGAATGACAGAATGCCTGAGGGAGACATTTCTCAACAACAAAACAATATCTACTACCCTGTACACAGCTTAACCGGAAAAGCAAAGTAGATCAAAGTAGATCAAGCTCTTTCAAATTAATAGTCTGGACACAATTATATAGAAAGAAGATTTAGTCAGAAAAATTTACAAGAAAAGTAGGGAACACATATGAAAACTTTGATGTAACATCTCTTCAGATATTTGGGCAAAGAAGATATAGTAGGGAAGACCCAAGTACAAAGATGAGATATTTCCAAGTTTAAGCCCCACAACCAGCACCAAACAACAACAATGTGTGTGTGTGTGTGTGTGTGTGTGTGTGTGTGTGTAATATTTATAAAGAACTCTAGAAACAACAAAAACGCTATGATCATTCAATAGGGAAAGAATCTTTTCAATTAATGGTGCTAAAACAAGGATAGCTATTTGCAAAAAAGAATGAACTTCAATATTCAACTTAAATAACATGGCAACTAAAAATAGTCCCCCTACTATAAAACCTAAACCTATAAAACTTTTTTTTAGCATTTTTATTTGCCTACATTAGTTACACAGGAATTTCTTTCCACAAGATTACAATATATTCCAGTCAAGCTCACCTCCTCTATTACTCTCCCTTCCCAAAACAATTTCAACATAAATATATAAAACTTGTTTTAAAAAATAATTTTATAAGCCAGGCACTGGTGGCTCAGGCCTATAATCCTAGCTATAATCCTAGCTACTCAGGAAGCTGAGATCTAGAGAATCACGGTTCAAAGCCAGCCTGGGCAGAAAAGTTCATGTCACTCTTATCTACAATGAACCCACCAGAAAACTGGAAGAGGTACTGTGGCTCAAAGTGGTAGAGCACTAGCCTTGAGCAAAAAGAGCTCAGGTACAGTACTTAAGCCCTGAGTTCAAGCCCATGACTGACAAAAACAAAAAACTTTGTAGGGGCTGGGAAGGTGGCTCAGTGGTAGAGCGCTTGCCTTGAATGCCTGAGGTCCTGGGTTCGATTCCTCAGCACCACATAAGCAAAAAGAAAAAAGC
>NW_012281455.1:0-1017 GCF_000151885.1 Dipodomys ordii
CGAGAGTGCGGGGCGCGGCGCAGGGCCTGGCGCTCCCGCGGGGGTCCGAGCTCGGCGGCGCTGAATGGGGCGAATGACGACCCCAGTTCCCAGGGCGGCCCGGGACTTGTGTGGTCCGGGCCGTTCCCAGCGGCCCCCTGCCCGGGCCAGGCCTCCCTCGGCTCGCCTGCACCTGCACCGCCGCCGGCCCCTCAGGAATGCGCTGAAGCCTGTAATCAGCTTTGTGGAGCCGCGGGGAGCGCGGAGCGGGGCCTGGCCGGGCGCGGGCTGAATGGGAGCCAGCGTGAGGCTGCGCCGGCCCCGCTGCCAAATTCCTGCGGAGCCCCACAATCGCCGGCCGCCCCTCGCTGGGAGGGGCGAGGGCTCCGGTCGCCAGGGCTGCGTTTGTTCCCAGATTAATGGCAGCCATCCCCCTCTCCCCCGCCCCCCGCACTCGCCTGCTCCGCGCGCAGGAAGGGGAGGAAGGCTACCCATCCACGCCTCCTTGGCGGAGCCCGGGTCGGCTCCTCTCCCCAGACTCACGGGGCCCAAGACGGCCCTGAGAGCCGGGGCGTCCAGGAGTGCACCCCAGCCCTGCATGGCAGGGCCAGGCGCAAGCCCAGCAGGCCGCCCTCCTCCCTCCACTCCGGGAGAGTGAGGTGGAGTTGGCTGGGATTAGAGGCGGCCAGACCCCTTCCACCCTGTGTGGGGCCACGGTGGAGGAAGGTTCCAGGCCAAAATGACCATCGTCAGCTCGGTCTACTCGGTCAGACAACCAGCCCGCTGCGGAAAAGCAGCGGGTGAGGACTCAGGAGACCCCTCGGCCCCCCGTGCAGGAGACGGCCCTGCGGAGATGTCCTGGGAGCACCCACAGCCTGGGAGCACCCACAGCCTGGGAGCACTCACAGCCTGGGAGCACTCACAGCCTTCCCAGGCTCACAGCCTGGGAGTGCTCACAGCCTGGGAGCACTCACAGCCTGCCCAGGCTCACAGCCTGGGAGCACCCACAGCCTGCCCAGGCTCACAGCCTGGGAGCAC
>NW_012281456.1:0-1085 GCF_000151885.1 Dipodomys ordii
TTCTTTCTTTCTTTCTTTCTTTCTTTCTTTCTTTCTTTCTTTCTTTCTTTCTTTCTTTCTTTCTTTCTTTCTTCTTTCTTCTTCTTTTTTAAATTACTGAAACTAGCTTTCTGTCCAGAGCATGGCAATAGGAATTAGATCTGGCAAATTCTGCAACTCTGACTGCTCACCAGTTCCTAAGTCTAACAAACATTCTGAAATTCAGCCGGAATCGATTGGAAAATTGGCTTTATCTTTCACAAGTGCTCAGATTTGAGATCACTTAGCATCAGACTTCTAGAGATCCTGGCTGCCTCTTTGGATCAGTGTGTGGTGAGGTTATTCTTGAAAACAGACACCAAAGATGTTTCTCTTTTGCTCATTCTTAGTAATGACAAACCTTGAACCCTGCTGAGAACTGATTTGAGAGTAGGAATAGCTTCTGACCTGTAGGCTTTATGGAGAGAAACTCTTTATATCATGCTATCAATTGTAAGATGCCAATGTTGACAAGCAGAAAGGGAGCAGAGTTTTCTGAGTGTTTTGGGCTGCATTGTATTCTCTCTCTATTGATATATCAAAGCTCAGTCCCTAATATGATAGTAGTTGGAGGTGGGACACCTGTGGGAGTCCTTTTATTCAGATGAGGTCATGAAGATAGGGGTTTCATAAGAAGAAAAAATATCCATTGGTCAACTCTAAACCAAGGTGAATGTATCAGGAGGTGATCGCAAACCAGGAAGTAGGCTGTCAGCAGATACCAAAACCTGTAGGCCTTTTGCTCTTGGAATTTCATGCCTCCAGAATATAGGAAGAACCATCTAGTGTACTGTGTTTTATTACAGCAGCTTGAGGTGATGAAGGCACTGAGCGTCCAAGCAAGGATGATAGGACAGTAGCATTCTTACCTCCTGAATCTCAGGATACCCATTTTAAGTCGCTATACAAAGGGGTTATGATTGAATGTGTCAGCTTATGAGTACGATGCATCGTGATCAAAGTCACCCTTTCATTCCTCTTTCCCATCCTTCTCAGCACCTAGTTTTTTGTTTTTTTTTTTTTTTTTTTTTTTTTGGTGTCTGACTCACCTGGACTTGTGCAAGGTG
>NW_012281457.1:0-2785 GCF_000151885.1 Dipodomys ordii
TGTGTGTGTGTGTGTGTATTTCGGTGGTTAATTGGAGATAAAAGTCTCATAGACTTTCCCACTTGGGCTAGCTTCTAATCAGAATCCTCAGATCTCAGCCTCCTCCAGAGTAGCTAGCATTGAGCCTCCCGAGCCAGGCTTTTTAGCTCTGATTTGTTTTTAGAGAGCAACAAGAAGTTTTTACTATGTAATTAGAGTTGTAATCAGCAGTGAGTGATATCTAGTACTTAGTGATCTTGCTCAGATTTGAAGAGCACAAGTCAGTCTTCAGCCACCTTCTATGCATCGTCTTCTCACACACACGATGTGGTTCCCTCCACCCTGACGTGGGTATGATTAGATGCTGCTGGCCTTCTGAAGTTTAAGGGCATGAGTACTGCCCAGAAAATACTATCCTGGTGCTTAGCTATCTTCTACAGATACCCCGATTTTTGCTAGTAAAGATGCCCATCGAAACTCCAAAGTGCTGGGGACAAGCTATCCTTCATCTGTGAGTCCTGTGTTCACAGTTAATTCAGCATCTCTATGCTCATGTGGGTAGTCAGAAGAGAGATGACAAACACTATTCACCATAGTAGCTAAAATGTGGATATCATCTTAACATTACAAAGCTCTTGTGTGTGAGGATTCAAGATGAATCCTCCAGATGAAAAACTGGGGTGGTGGGGAAATTAGGGCACATGAATCTTAAGGCAGATATAGATCTTTCTGGTCCAGTGATACAATCTCCAGATGCTGAATTGCCTATTTGCATACATGCTCTCTGCGTTTTCCCTTCGAAGCCCAGCTGAAAGATTTAGCTCAAAGTAGTTCTTTCAAGCTCAGTCCTCTAGAGATTTCTTTTTAGGGGCATATATTTCCTTTTCTTATGGTTTTAAGTTCTTGGAATTTTTCCCTTAAGATTGAATTGAGTAAGCCACTTATCACTCTATGCTTTTAGCCTGTCCAAGTCAGTGTAAGCATTCATTGTGACTTCCTCTCGGATACACAACGATGACTATGTCAGCAGATTTTACCCTCGTAATGCATATGCTCTCTTTCAGGTCATTGATGTATAAAGTGGACTGAAATCAGTCCTAATATTTATCCCTCTAGCAGTCCATTAGTTAGCCCTGACCGGTTCCCATTCCCAATTACCTTCGATCTCAGTTATTCAGACATTTCTCTCCTCATTCATACATCTCATTTCTCCAACCCATAATCGCTGACCTTATAAATCAGGTTCTCTGAACCTTATTAAGAAATGTCTTCAACTCTAGGGAAAGTATAAGTTCATTGCTCCCACTAAGTGCTTCATGCCTCTTGTATGAGAATTTTTAAATGTTTTATAATGCATGGCTTATTTTAGTGAATTAACCTTGTTACCCATTCAGTGTGCTATTTTTTTTGTATATACCCTGTCTACTTTCCCTTTTAGAAAATAACATACTGATGTGTGCATTTTACATGCGCTCCCTTGCTGAATAGAAGCTTTATGATCTAAAATTATACCATCTATTTTCACCATCGTTAGTGTATGTTGATTTCATATTTTCAAATAAAAATATATTTTGAACATTAATTTTTACAGCAAATGACTGAGCAGTAGTAGCTTTCTAAGAAAACAAAACACATGGGCTTTCCACATATGTTAGATTTCAGCCACTGTGACAAAACTCTTAAGATGAGCATCTTCAAAGGAAGACAGTTTTCTTTAGACTCTCAGTTACAGGGCCCCCAGTCCAAGGTCACTTCCTACTTGCTTTGAGCCGGTGGCAGTTCAGCCAGTGACGGTGGCATTTAATTCCTGGTGGCCAAGAAGCCCAGAGAGAGGGAGAGAGGGGAAGACAATAGTGCACATTCAAGGCCATGCACCTCATAACCCAGCTTTCTTTAGAGAGGCTTCGGTAGGAGAACCAGATTCCTCAGTTACGTAGCCTTGAGGAGGCCTGCAATGTGCTGTCTGTGAGCTAGAACAGCTGAAAACATGGTAGAGTGCTTTGGTCTGGGCGCCGAAGCCTAAGAGTGAGTTTTTGGAATCTCAAGGTCTGAAGACCTGAAAACTATAGCTCTGCTGTTTGGTGGCATAGGAGGGATGTGCTCTAGATGAGAAGGAAAATGATCTTTTTCCTGTTTTTTTTCTTGTCGTTTGTTGTTGTTCTCTGGGCCTATTTAGATGGACTGATTTCCACTCACCCTGGAGTGGGTGGATCTTCTTTATTCAATCGGCTGGTTCAGCCGGGTGATCCTTTCCAGAAACCTCCTCATAGGGACACTGGAAGTAATGATTTATCAGCAATTCAATCAGTCAATGTTGACAAGTAAACAGAACCTTTATAACCTGGTAACTGAAAATCATCACTGTTATTAGTGTGAGCATGGAGAATTATCTCACCCTCAAGAGATTACACTCTTACAGATAATTAAACCAACTCTAGGAATCCCTAATAAAATTTTTTACTTAACATATATTTTGGGTTTGGGTGTGGGTGACTTCCACCTATTGGTCATGCTCTTGAATTACAGGGTCCACTTACGTTTTGCTGATTGCCAATAGATGTGACAAGCATAGTTTTAACCATAGTAATTAATCTGTATAGAGAGTGCAGAGATTGCTCATAGGTACCACTTAAGATACACCACCAACGCTGTCACATAGACAATACAGATGGCTTTCAATTGGATTTGATATTGATTCTAATTTCTTTTTTTTTTTTTTTTTGTCGGTCGTGGGGCTTGAACTCTGGGCCTGGGTGCTGTCCTTCAGCTATTCAGCTCAAGGCGAGCACTCTACCACTTGAGCTAC
>NW_012281458.1:0-2728 GCF_000151885.1 Dipodomys ordii
GTCTCTCCTGCCCGGGCTGGCTTTGAACCGCGATCCTCAGATCTCAGCCTCCTGAGTAGCTAGGATTACAGGCGTGAGCCACCAGCGCCTGGCTATGCCTAATATTTTTAAAGGGTTCTACAAAAAAAACAGAATAGAAAAGGATCTAAGGACAATGAGAAGTTAATGGAATTTAAAATAGTTTAAATTATTATTCACCAATACAGAAAACATAGTCCCATATCATCTGAGTCTATTAAAGGCAGAGAGTTTTCAAAAGAGAAACTTTTCCCCCTCAAAAAACCACATTGGGAATTTGCTGAGAATATATCAGTTGTGGACACTAAAATTAATTTGGATCTCACAAACTAGATTCTCATCTAGGTTACATCCACACAAATCTCAAAATATGCAACATAATGTCCTAATTATCAACTAAGGTTTATAAATTTCAAAATGGGCATTTTTGGCAAAACACTCTAAAAAATTTTTTTTATAAAGTGAAATACATACATGACTCAAGCACAAGCCCAATGTACATCTGAAAGAGTAAAATGGAGTCCCTTTGTTAGGGTTAAGAAAATAAATGGGCCAGCTTTGTCCATTTTCAGCACACTTTAGTCAAAATTCTTGCATTCCTAAGAGGACACAACACTCTAGTATACATAGTTAAAACCAGTGCTATTAACTTGGGCTGCAAAGTAACTAGAAAAAAAAAAAAGGGAAGAAATCTTTCTCAACAGAAAATGTGAAAGAAAAACTTTAAAATTTCATTTCCATATTCCAACCCAATTAAAAGGCTTTCAATTACATTAAAAACAGCTGAAGAGCAAAAGAAGCAGTTTTTATTTATTTTGTCTTGGAACCATACCTCTAGCTGCTGTAAGAGGGATTTTCCTTTCTTATTAATCTCATTGATAAGGGTGAAAATGGCCACTTTAATTTCCTGTTCTACGCGTTTGTTAGTCTCATTTACTTCTTTTATCCTGAATGAGAGAAATGCAGCATTAGGTCATCAACTTATGCTAGGTGCTGAGTCATCAACCTTTACAGAAACTCATTCAATGGGTCACTTAACAAGTAATTCAGGTTAACACTTCCTCAAAGTCTAAGACTTCAGTTTCCGCAGACCATACCACGTAATTTGGTCCAAACAAGTCAATATAGATATACAGAAAGAATTTTGTAATTAGCCATTTTAAACTCAACTCATGAAGGCCAGTTTATCAAGCTGGAGACAGTCCCCTTAAGCTACTATTAACATGAAAGTGATATACAAACATCTAACACCAACGACAGCTGGTGTCGAATGTGACACACTGGTTCTATTTTATCTTAATGCTTTTGACAAACTGAGCAAAAGTACCATGCCATGGTCAGTACTTGCCACCTTTTTGAAGAGGCAAGAATTAAACTTGGTAAACTTTTTTGCCACTTCAGATGTGGGTTCTGACACACTTGCTCCACACACTCAGACAGCTCTCTACTGTAACAAACAAACGAACATAAAGCATTTTCAGTGTGCCACCACTCCCTCGGGGCCTTCCCTTTATCATATTTAAGGCACCACATGGGTGTAACACAGCTTTCCCTCCTTTGTGTATCACTGCTTGTTTAGGCATGTACTGGAAAATTATAGTGACTTCTATCCTTATCTTAGTACAGCCAGTGGAGGACCCTGAAACAAGGCCATTACTAATTGCTGTGACAAAACACATGGGTCCCCCAATGTCAAAGGAGCCCACAATCAGAATCATGGAGTATCAGTAAGATCTACTGTGTGGGTCAACTAAGAAGGAAGAAAAAAAAGCAAGGCACAGTGACATAGGCTTGCAATCAGCAGACATTTCCCAGCACTTGAGAAATGGAGACAAGAGAATCAAAAGTTCAAGGCCAGCCTACACTACACAATGAAACTACAAAACAAAAATTCCTAGAGATGAAATCACTAATATTCCCCAAAGCTTTAAAAGCAGTGAGCCTTTAGTTCTATTTCCTTATACAGATCCAGAAACGTGTACAAAGTTTAAAATGAAAAATTACAATATGCATAGTTGGGTGTTGGTGGTTCACACCTATAATCCTAGCTACTCAGGAGACTGAGATCTTAGAATCATAGTTCAAAGACTGCCTGGGCAGGAAAGTCCATGAATTAATTAATCATCAAAAAGCTAAAAACGGAGCTGTGGCACAAGTGATAGTATGCTAATCTTGAGCAGGTATATTTCAGAAACAGCACCCAGGCCCTGAGTTCAAGCCCAAGGACTAGCACACACTCATTATTTTAAAAAATGCTACTACTAATAATATACATATAAAATACACATTTAAAAACATGAAAATGCCACATAAGTCAACTAATTTCCTTTAAAGAGGACCTCTATAGACTTGTCTATCTTTGTCAATCTCTGCAGTACTTGGGTTTGAACTCAGAACCTTTCTTGAGTCATGCTTCCCACTGAAAAAGACATCTACCTATAACTTGTGAAAAGACAAGTTATCTTCTCCAATATCAACCACAACATATCAATAGTTTAATCTAAAACATCCCAACCTGCCTTGCATAAACAACTATCAACAAATGTGTATATCAATACTTATTTTACAGGAAACTTTTGTTTTGTTTTTGGTCGGCCGTGGGGCTTGAACTGTGGGCCTGGGCGCTGTCCCTCAGCTCTTCAGCTCAAGGCGAGCGCTCTACCACTTAAGCTACAGCGCCACTTCCGGTTTTCTGGTGGTTTATTGGAGA
>NW_012281459.1:0-1064 GCF_000151885.1 Dipodomys ordii
AACTTATACTTCTCATTGTTGCAACAGGTCCACCTGTATCCTTAAACGACTTGTTTTGGCTTGACACCTCTAAATGACCTCGGCCAGCCTTCTCCCTTCATATGCAAAGTGTGCAAGTGTATATATGGTCTCAAAGAGCCCCTTAGCGCCAAGTGTGAACACAGCCTATGCTAGTGTGGGAATGGACTCAGTGTGTGCAAAGACTCTGCCATCAGGAAAACCTGGGTGCCAGCAACTGGGGCTTGACCTAAGGGCTTGGGCATTGGATTGGCCCTTAGTTTTGCCCTCAAGTTCGGTCCTCTACCATTTGAGCCACACCTCCATTTCTGGCTTTTTGTTGGTTAATTGGAGATAAAAAGTTCATGGATTTTTCTATCCAGGCCAGCCTTGAACTTCGATCCTCGGATCTCAGCCTCCAGTGTGTCTAGGATTTCAGACATGAGCCATCCACACCTGGCTTATTATAAGTCTTATGCCTCCATCAGGAAGGAGAAGAGGGATTTGAAAATTTTAAGCTGATGCATAGTAGCACACATAAATCCCTCAGTCCTTCATTAGAAAGTAAAACTGCAGGATTGGGGGGGGGTGATCAAAATAAATTGTATTGTCATAAAGCAATTAGGAGCAAATTAAGCAATCATAAGGTGATAAAAGCCTATTAGTTAAAGGGTCTGAAAAACACAGCGGGTTATAAAAAATTAAATTCTCACACACTGAAAAAAATGCAAATACATGCAATTGTCTCTCCATGGCAAACAGTCAAATCACTGATTTGTGTGAAGAGTTAAAATAATTGTCTGGAAAAAAACTGATGAATGCAATTTTATTTCTCATCTGTGTTCAGATTAGAATATCCCTACCTTCTACATTCTTACCTTTGTTCCCCTCCTCCATGAAGAAGCCTTACAAAACAGTCTTATTCTTTGAAAATAAGAAGGTGCAGCTTTCAGAATGAAATGTAATTCCATGGAATGCGTTTCTCAGTGATTCCTACTTTTGAACTTACTGGAGCCAGTCTTGAGTTGTAGTCTTCAGAACAGGGAAGGACCTGATTTTTTTTTTTT
>NW_012281460.1:0-1843 GCF_000151885.1 Dipodomys ordii
CAAGTGGTAGAGCACTAGCCTTGAGCTGAAGAGCTGAGGGACAGCGCCCAGGCCCAGAGTTCAGGCCCCATGACCGGACCCCCCCCAAAAAAAAAGAAACCAAAGCTGAAACTTTACATAGATACTTGCTAGATTATAGAACTCATGGTCCAAATTTCAGTTCTGTCTCTGTCAGCTTCTTCCCAGCTTGTGACTTAAAGTAAATGGTCCTAGCCATAGTTGCCCTGTTTTGTCTTCATTGATCAGCAGAACCAAGTGCAGGGAACCCTTACAGTAATGAGCTTATATAGAGGTAAATATTTAAGCCCTTTCCCAATTGGGTTTAAATGAATATTGTAATTAATTTTTTAAAAGATGTTACCTCCTGTACTGGAATTTGATGAAGCTCTAGATGTTTCTTCCTTAGAACCCTCTGTAATTAATTTAGTAGCAAATGTGATATTTTGTCAAAGAGATTGCAGTAAGAATCTTAGTTCCACCTTTTCCTAGATGGTCTTCTCTATAATAGGTCGCCTCTTACAGGTGCACTTTCTATGTTTTGCTAATGTGAGCAATGATAGAACTTTCTTAGTACTGACAGAATCTTCCTCATGGGCACATTATGTAGGTGAAATAATATAATGTGTTTAAAACAGCTGAGAGGAAGCATTTATTAAATGCTAGCTGTGAACCACAATTTGAAAGCGTCTCAGCACTTTCTCACAGTGTTCTTCCACAGTATTCTTTGAAAGTCACTTAATTGCTGGACTCTCTCAATAGGCTGTGGATATTTTGAGGAAAAGAATCTGCCTGGTTTGCCATTGTTCTTTCCAGAATCCCAACTCAGTAACTGTTGTAAACTCAGTACTCTGAGCTTCAGTTTGAAAATCTGAGAAGAGAAAAGAATAATAATGGCACTTAGCCTCAAAAGGCTCACATACGCAGACTTAAAACTATTGCTTGGAATACATAGATGAAAATAGTCTTGGGGATTCACATATCCTAGCTATGTCCTTAGCATTTACTTCTCTTTCTTGATTCACAGAATTGCCACAGATCCAAGAAGCTCATTCTGGCAGTGCTTTTGCAAGCTCAAAATCTTCTTGGTTGTTTGAGATAGGCTTTCATTACATACCTCTGGCAGTCCTGGAACTCATTATGTAGCTCAGACTTCTCTAAAAATCATGACCCAACTGCCTCATTCTCCCAAGTGCTTGGATTATAAGCACATATCACCATACCTGGCCAAACTAAAAGTCTTGACATAGATGTATGTGAAGTTGGGGAGGGTGTCTATAAATCTCTGTCAAAATGTTCTCTTTTGCCAGGAACCTGAAACTTGTCCACACTTGCACCTGCTTTTCTTTTCTAAGCGCTAGAGCTGGTTTGCTGAAGTCATTCACTACCATGAGAAGCATCTGCAACTTTCCCCTTCATAGCTTTTCCTTTATACACACACACACACACACACACACACACACACACACACACAAACACACACAAGTGGGACCCCAAGAATCTCTGGCAGAGTACAATTCTTTGACAATAGCTTCCTGTCACCTAGGTGCACACACCTGACCCTCCTGAGAAAATTTTCAGGGAACTGTGGGCTAGAGAATTTCAGTCTGGGATTTGTGCTCTCCAGGAAACCTCCCTCTTTCCCTGTATTGGGGGTGAGGTTCATGGGAAGGAAGCCCTGAATGGAGGCATGGAGGGAGTGGTGTCTCAATAGGGTTTTATGGTGGCTCAAACTGAAGGTTAATTCTAGTGTGTGTGTGTGTGTGTGAGTGAGTGAGTGTGTGTGTGAGTGAGTGTATGTGTGTTAGTGAGGCTTGAACTCAGGACCTAGGTGTTGTTCTTGAGC
>NW_012281461.1:0-1568 GCF_000151885.1 Dipodomys ordii
TGAGCGCTGTCCCTCAGCTCTTCAGCTCAAGGCTAGTGCTCTACCACTTGAGCCACAGCGCCACTTCCGGCTTTTTTCTTTTTGCTTATGTGGTGTGAGGAATTGAACCCAGGGCCTTAGGCATGCAAGGCAAGCACTCTACCACTGAGCCACCTTCCCAGCCCTGAAAGATTTTTTACCTCAAATTAACCACCAAAAAGCTGGTAGCAGAGCTATGGCTCAAGTGGTAGTATTTGGCTTGAGTAAAAATGCTCAGGGGCAGTACCCAGGCCCTGAATTCAAGCCCCAGGATCAACACACAACACACACACACACACACACACACACACAGAAGGGACCCTTTGCTCTTTTGGATTTAATACTATTGAGTCATGCTTCTAGCCCAGCTTTTTGATGGTTATTTTAGAGATGGAAGCTTGTGGACTTTTCTGCTTCTGCCTGAGCTGGCTTAAAACTGCTGAACTGGAGTTTGAAGAAGCTAGGCTTACAGCTGTGAGTCACTGGTTCCCTGCTTGGCTTCCCTCTTGACCAGTGACACCTGTTGGCCAACTGTCCCCTCAACTCCCATCACCCAGTGTTTTTCCTGCCTATTATGTGTTTGGCTCTACTGCTTTGAGATTCACCTGAGTTCTTTCTCCCTAGTTCTACTATGTTCAGTTTGGCTGTTTAGGGGCTCTGGAATTCCCAAGACATGAACTGGAGTGAGCCTTTTCTTGGGTAGCTTTGGCTTTCAAAGATATCTGGTATGTATAAGTTCCCATCACCTTCTAAATTCCTAGAGTTATTTACCCCCAAATCATTATAACTTCAAACTTCAGTTCTGTGACATTTGCTTTTGTGTTCACTTCTTTTTAAGTTTGATTTTTAGTCTACCCTACCTCTCTAGGAAGATACTAATGTATTTTTTTTGTTTTTATTACCCTTTGATTGTTCCTTTTGGCTATTGTTTTTGTTTCATCACCCTCCACACAGACATTATTAAAATTTATGGAATCATAATATATCTGCATCATATACTTCTAATATACACCAATATTAACAATTAGAGATATTCATGAATATATTTTATCCATGTGTCCTCTAAGACTCCAGCTATTATTAAACTAACCAGGCATGGTATATTAAAGCATTTGTAATGTACACGGTACCAGGTGAATATAAAGTTTTGTCAATATTGGTCCAACAGCTCCTTTGAGGAGTCCCCTCAGGGTGAGCCATTTGGAATGTGTCATGTCTGCCTCCCTTGAGGTTCATTGTTGGTCATCATGGATTGTTATTGGCGACCATTATCTATACATAACTGTCAAAACTCCATTTGGACTTCATGCTTATGGACATACATCCAAGACAAATAGCATTCTTCCTTCTAAAGTTTGAGTTGGGATTGAAAAGCAAGTGATCTGAGTTTATTCTACTGGAGAAATCAAACCATATGTTGGCAGTTTTCTTTTGGGCAGGTAAGGGTAGATCTGGGGTTTGAGCTCAGGGTATCGTACTTGCTAGACAAGTGTACTCTCTTTTTTTCTTTGTAAAGAATTTATTTATTTTTTCGTTTTTTTTTTTTTTTT
>NW_012281462.1:0-6113 GCF_000151885.1 Dipodomys ordii
ATGGGCTGGGAAGGTGGCTCAGTGGTAGAGCGCTTGCCTTGCATGCATGAGGCCCTGGGTTCGATTCCTCAGCACCACATAAGCAAAAAGAAAAAAAAGCCAGAAGTGACACTGTGGCTCATGTGGTAGAGTGCTAGCCTTGAGCTGAAGAGCTGAGGGACAGCACCCAGGTCCAGAGTTCAGGCCCCATGACCGGACTCAAAAAAAAAAAAAAAAAAGTTCCTATGAATCTGGAGACAGCCCAACAAAACAAAGAAAAAACTTGATCCTTTCAGAGCTATGAAAATTCACTAGATGCATACAACAAACTGTTTAATCATGAGAATTACCGACTTTCTGGTACAAGCTGCAGAAGTCTATGGTGTTCCTACTTAACAGAACAGCCTCTCATCCCTTTGTTTTCAGTCTGAACAGCTTTTTTTGATGTCTTTCAATTTAGAGTTTGTTTATTCTTCTCTCTTAATCCTAGCTTGTAAATGTGCAAGCCTCCAGGCTATCTGGGATTTCAAACCACTGGCTCAAAGGGCGTATCTAGCCTAAGGGTGCCTTCCCTTGGGAGTTTTCTGCAGCCTACTTCAAAGCCTCTAGGTACCCTAATCCTATCCTTTGGGAGTCTACATCAGTTCAAGGACTGCATCTCAATGTAGACCAGTCTCCTGGAAGAGAAGACACTACTACTGCTGATGCTACACATTTTCTGTTTTATGATACTGATAATTCAAACAACTGGTAATTCAAACAAAAGTCTCATAACTAAGAGTCAACGGAAATGTGAGGAGATGTGACTGGAAGTCACAGTTTGTCCTTAAACCTATCCCTGTGACAGGGGATTGCTCCAGTCAGCTTTAGTTAACTAGCATGTCTTGGACCCCAAATAGGAATAAACAGCCTCACTCAGATTGATACATTTTTCTTTAAAAAAATGTTTTTGCTTAAAGCGAACTCTCTATCACTTTAGCCACATCTACTTCTGGCTTGTTGCTGGCTTATTGGAGATTAGAATCTCATAAACTTCCTTGCCTGGGCTGGCTTAGAACCATGATGCTCAGATCTCAGCCTCCTGAGTAGGATTACAGATGTGAGCCACTGGTACACACAGGATTAGTAGTGCCTTTATAAAAGACTTGAAGGAGCTCATTCATTTCTTCTGCAGTGTGAAGATACATAGAAAGTGCCACCAATAAAGAACAGGCCCTCTCCAGACACCCAGTCTTCCAATGCCTTGAGTTTGGACATCAGACTCCTGGGTTTTGGGTAATAAATTTCTGTTGTTTAAAAGCCATTTGGCAAAAAGAGACCTGAAGTCCAATGGAACAGATTATAGGACCTAGAAATAAAACTGCATAGGTACAGTCAGTTGATATTTGATGAAGGAGCCAAAGGCATACAGTGGAAGAAGCACAGCCTCTTCAACTACTGGTGCTGGGAAAACTGGATGGCCACATGCAGAAAACTAAAAGTGGACCCCAGCCTGTCACCATGCACTAGCATCAACTCAAAATGGACGAAAGACCTTAACCTCAAACCTGATACTCTGAAACTACTACAGGACAGATTAGGAGAGACACTTGAACTTATAGGCAGGCAGGAGCTTCCTGAACAGAGTCCTGGGGTCACAACAAATTGGAAAGAGACTCCATAAATGGGACTGCCTTAAAATAAAAAATTTTCTGTACAGCTAAAGAAATAGCAACCAAATAGAAAGAAAGCCAACTAATTGGGGAAAAAATATTTACAAACACTGTATCAGACAAAGGTCTAATATCCAGTATATACAGGGAACTCAAGAAACTAACCCCTCCCAAATCTAACAAACCAATCATAAAATGGACAATGGAGCTAAAGAGAGACTTCTTAGAAGAAGAAGAGATAAAAATCGCAAAGAAACATGAGAAAATGTTCATCATCCCTGGCTGTAAAGGAAATGCAAATAAAAACAACCCTGAGATACCCAAGTCAGAATGGCCCACATCCTAAATTCAGCCAATGTCAAATTCTGGGGGCGGAGAAAGAGGAACCCTACTGTGTTGCTGGTGTGAATGTATACTAATACAACCACTTTGGAAAGCAGTCTGGAGGCACCTCAGAAAGCTAAATATAGACCTCCCCTATGACTCAGCCATACCACTCCTAGGCATCTACCCTGAGCAACAGGAACCAGGATTCAAAGACACATGCACCTCCATGTTCATTGTAGCACTGTTCACAATAGCCAAGATATGGAAACAACCCAGATGCCCCACTACTGATGAGTGGATCCAAAAATTGTGGTACTTATATACAATGGAATATTATGCAGCCATTAGAAAGGGCAAAATAATGGCATTTGCAGGGAAATGGATGGAACTAGAGCAAATCATTTTGAGTGAGGTAAGCCAAGAGCAAAGAGACAAATGGTACATGGTCTCCCTGATATGTGGATGCAAAGCCAAAATGCAAGGAGATATGACAAAGTAAACAGGACTCGAGAAACAAAGGACTGCCACTCATTTTGTCATCAATGCTAAATGACTCCATGTTCTTGACCACATATAATTTATATATATACATATCTATCTATCTATCTATCTATCTATCTATCTATCTATATGCACACAACGGAGGGAAGCTAGGAGGAGGATACAGAATCAGAGGGAAATGGGAAAACATACAATAGAGGGGCCCATCAACTGCACTGGACATAGAAGAAAATGAACTAAACAACCCAAAGACAGAGATGGGAAGGGAGGAATGAGAGGGAAAGAGAGAACAGCTCACACTAAGCAAAAGGAAAGAAATGTAAATATCACTTGATGTGGAAGAAATCATTGTCTCTTTGTTGCTTTGTATGTCCCTCCCCCACAGTATAACCCCTGCTTTCACTGTATTTGATGTTGGTATAATTTGTGGAGGGGAAGGTAAAAAACAAATAGTTTAAATAGGGATGCAAGTGGACCCATTGCAACAATGAGACGTACAAGTTGTGTCAAAAACGAACTTTACAACTTTGGTGGGGGGGGTTGAGTGGGGGGGATGGAATGGGAAGGGGAAACAAAGGAGGAGGCTACAATGCTTGATAAGAAATGTACTCATCTTGCCCATGTAATTGTAACTCCTCTGTATAGTATTTTTACAATAAAAAAGAAATAATTGTCAACATGCATAGAATTCACAAACTTTATTGACCATGATAATGACAATTTGCTTTGTAAAGGTTAAAATGTGTTTGTGACTTTAACTATCACCATTCCACAATACTGTGACATATGTGACATGTGTGTATTCACCTAATCTCAATTAAAAAAGAAAAAGATAAAAAGCCATTTGGACTGTGGTATTGTGTTACAGAGTCCAATGGATAAGAGAGCCTGGCTGTCAGTTCAAGGCTACTATCACCATTACAGGCCTACTCAAATTGGCACCTACCATCTACAAAACTCAGGCTCAACTTCCTTTTTTCCGCTTTGTGTTGATACTGGGGCTTGCATTCAGGACCTTCCTTGTTCTCTCACTTGGCTTTTTTGCTCAAGGCTAATGTTCTACCACTTAAGTCACAGTTCCATTTCCCAGACACAACTTGGCCTATCAGAATTCCCCAATCCAAAAATGTCAGGAGTTCGGGAACTGAGAAACCCTGGCTTAGAAGAAAGAAAGGAATTTATTTCAATCCAAAGGCTAAATTCCTAGGAAAGAGTTTTTGCAAACTTTATTTTTTGTGGTGCTAGGGGTTGAACCCAGGGTTTTTTTTGTGTGCAAAACAGGCATTTTATCAGTGAACCATATCCCCAACTCCTGCCTAGGTTATATTTTAATAGATGTTGCCAAATTATCCCCCAGAAAGATTATACCTGGGGAGCCCACCCTTATCAGTACGGAGGAAAGTGCTCACTTTTCCATCATTCTACCAGCACTGAAATTGTAGGGTGTTTATGTTTGTTATCAGAGATCCATAGTATTATCTGTTTTCTAATTATTTTTACTCTATGATTCACTGGCTGAGGATGTGGTGAAGCAGGTTAATATGCTCGAGAGCTGTGAGTCATTTATGCATGTCCAGGCTCATTGTCAATGGCTTGGCTAGGTCTGCAAATTGCTAATCTGAGGTGGGTCCCCTTGGGAGAGGCCTAGGACTGAATCCACCTGGGATTTTTTTCCCCTGGGCCAGGGGAGGACATTCTTTCCATAGAGCAGGGGCTCATAAAAGGGAGAGAGCAGAGCACAGGATGGAGGGAGGAAATGTCATTTCATTCAGTAAAATTTAGGTAAAACTTGAACTATATAACTTGAGGGTAGGATAGGATGGGGAAAGATGGGTGGGACAATGAAAGGGGTAACACTGATCAAGATGCACTGTACTCATACATGACTTCTGGAATTGAAACCCTTTGTAAAACTACTTAATGAAATAAAACAAATTTAATGGAGGTAGAGCTAAGTCCCAGGCACCCTCACTGAAAGGGCGGCTTCCTTTCCCAAAAGCAATTTTAAGCCAGGAACCATGGCCTTTCTTCCCTCTGCACAACCCCATTGCTAGCTTCCATCCTGGTGGGGACACTGTTCATTCCTCTTGGTTCTACAGCCTGGAGCATCTTCTTGGAGCCAGGTGAGGCTGAGGAGGGTCTTGTCAATTCTCATTCCCAAGCAGCCTAGCCTATTGTTTGGACCACAGTTAGCAGCATCCCATTGTCCAATGCCATCCATCAGTTGTAGGCAGGCATTTACTTGTCCCTCCACCTGGGGTACCATCCAGCTGTTTCTTGGCTGGTTCTTTCCAGTGCTTGGACACCCATGCCCGGGTTGCCTGGAAGCCATAGTGTACCAGCATTTACTTTACACGTGGGGATGGTGACACATCCCTATAGGCAGGAGTGTAGATTCTGGCCAAGCCTGCCTCACACCATAACCCAGCCCTGTGTCACAAACTGCCCACACACTTGCATAACCATTGACTCAGGAAGTTCCCTGGAATTTGTCATCTCTGTTACCATTCATACTCCTAAAGGCTCCCAAGGGCTTCTCCTTCCCACATCCCTAGTAGGCAACAGTCCTGAACCTCCTGCCTCTCAGGAGTTCCTGCCAGGCTGCCTGGTGCTTCCAGCTCTCTTTCCCAGCCCCCTAAAGCTTTGTTCTGTATCCGTCCTTCCTATACCATAAGGCTGCCCACAGGCTGGAACTTTTTGCTTGGCCCCAACTTGGCCTATGAATACTCTTAGCCTTGACAGTGGGTCCCAGGCTAGCCTCTTTAGTGGCTCCTTGTAGCCAATTCTAATCTATGGATGTTTCAGGCTTGCTGAAATGTTTTCTAATCTTTCAAGCATCATGTACTGAACTCAAGAGAAAGATGATGTGGGCACATGTCACAGGTGCTTATGTCCCTTTACCACTGCAGACAAACCGGGGAATTATGCCATGGTGTTCAAGAACCCTCTTCAAGGTTCTCCTCTACCCCAGCACATGAAGCAACTGTGTCCCCCCACCCCCAACAGGAATGGCTTTCTATCAGACTTACAAAGTCCTACACTGGTCCCTTCTTTCCCTGATTTTCCTTTCTCTCACCTCCTATATTTTCCCTTCTTCTTGGTGTGTGTGTGTGTGTGTGTGTGTGTGTGTGTGTGTGTGTGTCACGCGTGCGCACCCTTGCACCTGTGCTGGGGCTTGAACTCAAAGGGCCTGAGTGTTGAGTGTTGTCCCTTACTTTTTTTCACTCAAGGCTGGCACTCAACCACTTGAGCCACACCTCTACTTCTGGATTTTGTGGTTAATTGGAGATAAGAATCATGGGCTTTTCTTCCTGGACTGGCTTCAAACTGGGATCCTCTGATCTCAGCCTCCTGAGTAGCTAGAACTACAGGCATGAGCCACCAGCACCCATTTTATTTATTTATTTATTTATTTCTCTTTCTTTCTTTCTTTCATCAGTCATGGGGCTTTCTTTTGTCAGTCAGTCATGGGGCTTTCTTTCTTCCTTTCTTTCTTCCTTTCTCTTTCCTTCCTTCCTTCGTTATTTTCTTTCTTTCTTTCTTTCTTTCTTTCTTTCTTTCTTTCTTTCTTTCTTTCTTTCTTTCTTTCTTTCTTTCTTTCTTTCCGTCTTTCCTTCTTTCTTTTCATCAGTCATGGGGCTTGAACTTTGGGCC
>NW_012281463.1:0-1951 GCF_000151885.1 Dipodomys ordii
AAAAAAAAAAAAAAAAGAGTAACCACCAGTCAAATCCAGAGGACGTGATATTCTTTTTGCAAGATGACTAGCCTGACTCCTCAAAAATGCTGAGTCCTGAGAAGCAAATCAAAGCACAAGCACCAAAGAAGCATGAAGGCCAAATGGCACACATATTTTTGCATCCTGAAGTTAGGCCAACAGCATGGAAGATCATTGGGGTGGCAATGAGGGAAATGCTGATATGATGTATTAAATATTGAGTCAATAATGAGGTGATAGCTCTCAAGTAATACATGCTGGTACAGAGCTGATGGCTGTAACTTATTCTCAAATGACACAGCAGTGTTAGAGGGGGAAGGAAAAAGCAAAATAGTAAAATGTTAATAATCAGTAAATTTGGGAGGAGAGCTGCTAGGTGTTCATTATGTTATTTCAAGTTCTGTTTTAAATGTTGAGAAAAGCTGGAGGAAGCCCCACTGATGATTGTACAGCTACATCTGGCATATTAGCCTGTGGAAACTGAATTGCATTATATTTTTATCAATTAATGTAGACCATAATGTTGTCATCAGGAATCAAGAGTAGGTGTTACTCAGATATGTAAGTCAAAACTAGACGGCAAATTGCTGGAAAGGTCTGTAGTTGTCTAATATTGTATCTTGTATGCAGTAAGCTCTATAATCTGTGTCGTGTGTGTGTGTGTGTGTGTGTGTGTGTGTGTGTGTGTGTGTGTACAAATACAGTTTAATCTTTTTGTTTCATGTGGCCTAGATACACAGAGGCATTAGAAAATTGTTTACAAATTATAGTGACAGAACAAAAGTTGTATGCACACATTTATTTTAACTTGTTTATTTTTACTGTCTATATAAGTAGTTGTTCAAAGGTATTTAATTCAATATATCTATTTGTGAATACAATTCTCTCCCATTTCTCTTTACCTCACCCATTCCCTCAAGTTACCTGGTTCCATTTTCACATATGTATATTGACTAGTAGGACTGTTTTCATCCACCCTTCCTCTCTGTGTTCATCTGTGTTCCCTAGACCTCCCTCCCAACAACATATCTCAGCTTCCTGGTGTTGCTAATAAACTAGCAGACTCTGCGATTTCACCATCTACTTGAATAAACATTAAGACAGATGTCAGATGTAATAGAACTTCCCTCTGTGCAGATACCAAATGTGAGAGCAACAACTGGTAAGACCCCAAGTCCTTTCAGGGAAACTGACCAGGCCATGGCTACTGACAAAGTTGCTCAACACCTAAGCAGACCACACACCTGGATAGTGACCCAGCGTTTTTATCTTCATTTATTGCTGCTATTTATTATTATTATTATTATTATATTTTTGGTGATAGTAGGGTTCTGACTTGAGATGTGCTATGCAGGTGCTCTACTCCTTAAGCCACATCTCCCATCTTTTCTGCTCTGGGTATCTGAAATAGGTTTTGCTTTATGCTTTAAGCAGGTCTTGGTTATGACCCCCCTATTTAGCCTTTCCACCATGTCTGGAATGACAGATCTGTGCCACTACACCCACCTTTTCCTGTTAAGATGGACTCTCATGAACATTTTTTACCTAGGCTTATCTGGAACTGTGATTCTCACTGCAAATCTCAGCCTCTTGTATAGATGGGCTGACAGGCAAGCACCAACGTGGTATCAACCCAGCTGTTGGTTAAACTAGAGACTCAAAAATGTTTAGTCCTGACTGACTTTGAATACTTATCCTCCTGATCTCTACCTCCAGAATAGCTAGGATTAAAGGTATCAGCCACTGGTTCTTTCATTTATCTATTTTTTAAAGTAAAAATGATACAAAAGTTATTAGAAAAGAAATACGACAGAGAAGGTGAGGAGCTGAGAAGGTGGCTCAGTGGTAGAGCGCTTGCCTTGCATGCCTGAGGCCCTGGGTTCGATTCCTCAGCACCACATAAGCAAAAAGAAAAAAAAGCCGGAAGTGG
>NW_012281464.1:0-2983 GCF_000151885.1 Dipodomys ordii
CACACACACACACACACACACACACACACACACACACACACACACACACACACACACACACACACACACACACACACACACACACACACGGTAAAAAAATTAACCACATTGCACACACACACACACGAGGTAAAAAAATTAACCACATTGCTTTTATGTGTTTTCAGCCTATGTTTAAAAAAGAGGAGCCAGTGTTAAAAGAAATAGATGCTGTCATAATTTTGTACATTTAGTTCTATTTCCTGTTGAATGACAATACTGATCTATAAAGAAAAAGGTAATAGCAGCTACTTTTCAAGCTATATTAACTCTCAAGTAAGAAACTGAGGACAAGGGTCATTGTTGCTTTAGAGAACTGGATTTTCACATGAGCATCTTTCTGACACAACAATTTTTTTTCAACCACAGGCTTATTTACAAGCCAAGGTAACAATGAATGGTGCCCCAAACTACGAATCTATTCTTCTCTGCCCAGGTCCTTCATTTCTGTAATAAGTAACTTTAGTTGACTAACCAGAACCCTCAATTAACACGATTTCCTCCTCCTGTACTCTAACAATCTATTTTTAGGACAAAATGAAAAAAAAAATCACAAGAAATTATTCATGTGAGGGAGTTAGTTTGAAAATTCCCTGAGTTATTTTAAGCATAAACAATAGAATATAAATTGCATTCACACCACGACAATCAACATATAGAAAATACATAAATAATCAGGCAAGAGCTAAAAGAGAATGAAATACTTGAAATGTCAATGTGGTGGAATGGTGAACGGTTTCTGATTCTATTGTAATTTGTATTACTAAACTGAAACTTAAAGAGGGGACAATATAAAAACTCAGTTCATGGGCTGGGAAGGTGGCTCAGTGGTAGAGCGCTTGCCTTGCATGCTTAAGGCCCTGGGTTCAATTCCTCAGCACCACATAAACAAAAAGAAAAAAGCCAGAAGTGGCACTGTGACTCAAGTGGTAGACCGCTAGCCTTGAGCTGAAGAGCTGAGGGACAGCGCCCAGGCCTAGAGTTCAGGCCCACAACTGGACCCCCCCCCCAAAAAAAAAAACCAAACCAAAACAAACCTCAGTTCATATCTTCATCGGAAGCCCATACTCTATCAAGACAAAAACAGTTCTATTAGAAAGCATTTCTTCCAGTATGAACTGAACAAGAAAAGTTTCATTACACACTTATATATTCTATATGTTAATGATTAAAAATTTTAAAGTATGATTTTAACTTGAGAACACATTTATAAAAATATTCCTTGTTTAGTAACATTAATCTTACTCATGTATAAGATGTAATTTCATCTAGTTGAGATATAAAACAAAGAATAGGCTAAGGAACCTCTCCAAAATGGAAACTACAGGATACCAATTTCGTATATTTAAAATACTGTTTATTTGTGATTTAACATTAATTAGCATAACATCTAAGAGCAATATCTGATAACATTTATACATTTCTTTTTCCACAGGACACAAAGGTTCATTGGCTCATTCATTATGCCAAAGCAAGTAAATAGAGGCATTAGCAAAAGGTGCAATAGTTTACTGTTGCATTTAAAAAATATTTATGCACATTGCATTCATTTAAGATATATATATATTTTAAAAGTTATGGAAAAGCATAGTTCACAGGTTACTGTTTCTTCATACATTGTAATACAACATAAATGATGTAGAATACAAAGCAATCCTCAAATACACAGTTAAGCAACTGAAAGTTTCCACTAAGAGAATAAAACACAGATTGCAGTAGTTAGTGAGATCTAGACCGACGTTTCCAGGATCTGTTTCAACTCTGTATCATATGTACACAGTCAAACAGACCCAGCCTGGAATACACTACAATTAATGTAAGTTTTGCATGCCAACTCACTGTCCAGAACACTTTGGATTTACCCACTGACCATTTCGGATCATCGATTTTACACTGATTTATGACATCACTTGGGAAAAGGGAAAATAACTATATTAAGTCTAGGTTTAAATTTGTATTTACATTAGGAAAAAGGTTAAAAGAAAAAGAAAACTTCATAAGAATCAAGAAGTGGTAGTTTTCTCACTTGGTGGGATTAACATTCTGATTTTTTTTAGTGCTGACTTGTAAAAATACACAAATAGAAGGATTTGACCCTCTTGAAACTCAAATAACAACTAAGACACTAGTTTTGGCAGATAAGCAGGATTTTAGAAATCTGGGATGTGCTTTCAGTAAGTCACACTACATATCCTATTGTATCAAACTAGAATTCTTTTCACATCTCATCTTTTGTTCCCTTAATTACTCTCTTTCCCTTTCATTCTTTTCCTTTTCATTATGAGATGTTCTTCATTCATTAGCAATACTAAGAGAAAAATACATTGTAAGGTCCAAATATTAAGCTAGATATGCCCTTTTGATACTAAATCCCTGGATTCTTGAATTCTATTGAAGTATGCTTAGTACCAAGCAGCTTCAAATATGCTCTACTCTTTAATGATTGGCTAATATGCACATAACACTTTTATACTGAATGGTATACAAACATCTCAACATACAAAAGTTGTTTTTGCCAGAGTTAAACTAAATAACCTATGTTATGTGTACAAAATCCCCTCTTTGAAAAATAAGGGGCTTTCTAAACTAATTAAAAAAGGAAGTTCTCAAAAATTATAGTTTATTAAAATGACTTTTCTTGGCAAATAAAGTTACTTCAGGTGAGGGAATTTTATACTATGAATAAAATTCCAAACGAATCTTTTCTTAAAACTTTTTAAAAAATTATGTGCCAGTGTACACTAATGCTATAGATTCTTGACTTAAATGCTTTTTAAAGCATTCTGTTAATAACCCATTAAAACAATGGGGACCCAAGGGATACAGTCAAAAATCATGGTAAAAAATTATAATCTGGGGGCTGGGAAGGTGGCCCAGTGGTAGAGTGCTTGCCTTGCATGCCTGAGGCCCTGGGTTCGATTCCTCAGCACCACATAAGCAAAAA
>NW_012281465.1:0-1274 GCF_000151885.1 Dipodomys ordii
TTTTTTTTTTGGTCCGGTTGTGGGGCCTGAACTCTGGGCCTGGGTGCTGTCCTTCAGCTCTTCAGCTCAAGGCTAGCACTCTACCACTTGCCACAGCGCCACTTCTGGGTTTTTTCTTTTTGCTTATGGTGCTGAGGAATCGAACCCAGGGCCTCAGGCATGCAAGGCAAGCGCTCTACCACTGAGCCACCTTCCCAGCCCTCAGCTGTTATTTGTTGAGATGGGGTCTTGCCAACTTCTTGCATGGGCTGACTTTGAACTGAGATCCTCTTGATTTCCACCTCCTCAGAAGCTAGGATTATAGGTGTGAACCATGGCTTTGGGTTAATACAATGATCTTGGAAGGTATTTTGTTTACAGATGAGACAGCCTCAGAGGGATTAGACTAACTTTCTAAAGTTCTGTAACTAGAAGGTAGTAGTGTGATATTTTATATCCAACTGTCTTTATATAAAAGTGTCTGTGCTAAACCACATTTAAGTTCTCCTTGCTTTTTTCTACAATTATAGACTACAATGTTCTCACTAAGTATGATTTTCTTGACTTTCTAAATAATGCCTTTGTAGAACTAGAAATCCCCATTGCAAGCAAGGTATGGTATGACAGTCCTATAATCCCAACATTTATGGGACTGAGACGATTCTAGGGATTTTGAATTTAAGGCCAACTTTTGCTGCACATTGATTTTACCTAAAAAAAACCCAAATCCAACTACTTCTCAAAAGAAGAATTCTCATTTGCCTGTGTTTCTTCCTTATATCTCACTCTGTGATTTCTTGTAGTTCTTGAATGTCTCTTTAGTTTTGTCTTGATGCTTTAAAGTTTCTGTAGTCTGCCTGACTGATCCAGTAAATATCAGTCTCTGTTTATCATTATCCTGTCCACTGTATTCAGAGTTCTGTTTATCTTAATATAGTTCCTATTAGTCTCCTCTTAATATAGTCAGTTTAATTAAACCTCTCTTTTTAGCCATTCCTTATTTGCCTTGTTGACCTTCATACCTTAAAATTACCTTATTCACTTTCATACTTTAAAAATTACAAATAAAAATAGCTGTGTGACAGTAACTCACACTTGTAATCTAGCTACTCAGGAGGCTGAGATGAGGATTATGGTTCTAAGCCAGCCCCAGCAGGAAAGTATGTGAGAGTCTTATCTCCAATTAACAACCAAAAAACCAAAAGCCTGGACATGGAGCTGGGCTCAAGTTGTAGAGCACTAGCCTTGAGAAAAAAAAAAAAAAGCTAAAAAACAAAAAAAGGCTAATCCTCTTT
>NW_012281466.1:0-1122 GCF_000151885.1 Dipodomys ordii
GCAAAAGAATAGACCTATACGGAAGTGGCGCTGTAGCTCAAGTGGTAGAGCGCTCGCCTTGAGCTGAAGAGCTGAGGGACAGCGCCCAGGCCCAGAGTTCAAGCCCCATGGCCAACAAAAAAAAAAAAAAGAAGTTAGACCATGTCCCTGGCTCCCAGAGGGCTTGGTGGGTCCTGCTGTGAGCTTCCTGCAGCTGATGGAGAACAGGCCTCCTGCCCTCCTGCTCATGTTGGGGTTCGCTCATATGGGGGGTCCATCATGGGCAGGCCCTATCCAGCTCTCTATCAATTGCACACCTAACTACCCTCGCAGTATTTCTTCCAGCCAATGTCTAAGACCAGAGAGGACAAATACTGTCCTTGACCTGGCTCATCATCCAGGGATTATAAATGATCTCAGGCATATTCTAACCTTTCTCAAGGTCACCACTGCTCGGTGGCAGGGAGCATCCGTCAGGCCCTTTAAAGCAGACAAAAGCTCTGGCTTTGTGGAAGGTCTCACACCTTTGCTTCTTCTATACTTCTGGTCAGCTGACCAAGGTCTGCCTTCACTGGTCATTTTGTAAGGCCGGTGAATGAAGTTACAAATATCCAAATGGCCCTTGGCAGATTAAAAATTCCCCAGTGGTCTCTGGGAACCTTTCCGTCCTCCTAGAGTCAGCAGATCTCTTGGGGCTTTGGTCTCAGAGCCACCCTTGTGGAGACCTGTACGGGCACTCTGAAGAAGGTCATTTATCAGCCAGGTAACCTTTTCCCGGGGAGCCTTAGTCCTTTAGGAAGACCTGTTCCCAGTGGGCTGGGCTTCCCCGCTGTCCCCCAGGAGGCCTATTCCTGGCAGCAGTCAGTCCCCTGGCCTGTTGTCTGAGGGGATCTGAAGATCTGTGGCAGCAGTTTGCTTCTTACCGCTCTTTGGGTCACAGAGCAGGGGACTGGGGTACCCTGGCCCAGGGATTTCCTTTGAGCACCTCTAATAAAAAGGCTGTGCGCCGGCCCCTGGGAGGAAAGGCACTGGGCGAGGCCTCCACTGAGGCATGCTCAGTCCCAAGCCAGCCGGGGCTGAGAAGGTACAAAGTCCCTTCCCGGCCGGCTGCCTCCGGCCAGGACTGGGGGTGCGGGGGGGGGG
>NW_012281467.1:0-1827 GCF_000151885.1 Dipodomys ordii
GGGGGGGCAGTTGGTCATAGGGCTTGAACTCTGGGCCTGGGCGCTGTCCTTGAGCTGTTAAGCTCAAGGTGAGCACTCTACCATTTGAGCCATGACGCCATGTCTGGTTTTCTGGTGGTTTATTGGAGATAAGAGTATCACGGACTTTCCTGCCTGGGCTGGCTTTGAATCGTGATCCTCAGATTTCAGCCTCCTAAGTAGCTAGGATTACAGGTTTGAGTTACCAGTGCCAGGCAAGGGCCTTACACTCTTGCTTGGCTTTTTCTTTTCCCTCAAGGTTAGCAGCTTACTGCTTGAGCCACACCTCCACTTTCTGCTTTTTGGTGGTTAACTAGAGATAAGAGTCTCACAGACTTTTCTGCTTGAGCTAGCTTTAAACCACAACCTTCAGATCTCAACTTCCTGACTAGCTAGGATTACAAATATGAACCACTGGTGCCCAGCTGCTTTTGGGTACTTTTTATTAGGGAATAGTAATTATACAAAGTAACATATTTTATTGTAATAATTCCATACATAAATGTAGTGCCAGGCCTCGGTGGCTCACGCCTGTAATCCTAGCTACTCAGGAGGCTGAGATCTGAGGATCACAATTCAAAGCCAGCCTGGCAGGAAAGTCTGTGAGACTCTTATCTCCAATTAACTACCAGAAAATCGGAAGTGGCGCTGTGGCTTAAGTGGTAGAGCGCTAGCCTTGAGCTGAAGAGTGCAGGAACAGAGCCGAAGCCCAGAGTTCAAGCCCCGTGACCAACAACAACAAAAAAAGCATAAATGTAATATATGTAAATCATATTCACCTTCTATATTCTTTTACCTTTTATAATTTTCAGGTTTTTTAAATGAGTTTCATCATGATATTTTCATATGTGCCTGCAATATACTTTGATCATTTACCACCAGTCTCACTCCCTTCCCCTTCCTGCATTATCTCCCAAGTAGTTCCCAGTCTGTGTTCATGTTCTTTTGTGGGCCTAGGTTCTACATAAGATAGAAAACATAAGTGTCTTTCTTAGTTGTTATTCTGTTTAATATGATAGTCTCCAATTTCACCAATTTTCTTGCAAATAACATGATTTCATTCCTTGATGATAGCTATTCTGGTTGGGATGAGATGGAATCTCAGTGGGTTTTTTTGTTTGTTTGTTTTTGTTTTTGTTTTGTGGCAATATGAAGCTTTGAATTCAGAGCCTTGTACTGCTATACAAGTGCTCTATTAATTGAGCTATATGCCCATTCCTTTTTGGTTTTTTTTTTTTTACTCATGCTTTTTCTCTAGACCAACCTCTAGCATAGCTGCAATTACAAGCTTGTACCACTGCACTCATTTTATCTGTTGAGATGGTACATCAAGTATCTGCCTCCTAAGTTGCTAGGATTACAAACTGAACCACCACACCTGGTTTCAATGTAGTTTTGATTTGCATTTCCTTTATGACTAAGGTTGTTAAACATGTCTTCATGTTTTGAGGTAATTATGAGTGAGATTATTTTCCTGATTTCTTTCTTGCATTTTAGGGTTTGTTATTCTTACCAATTCAATAAGTGGAAACTTCTCTTAGTATAATTTAATTTCCTTACATGCAGTGACTATTTGACAAAAATTCAGGACTGAGAAACCAGACATCTTAAGATTATCTTCCTAAATCCAATAACACTGGAAACCTTCAAACTTTTGATGACGATGCTAGGGGAAAAAAAGTCTGGTAAAGAAAGGCTTTTTTACATTAAAGCTAGCCTGAGTTTGTTTGTTAAAACTGGATAAAAGGCCGGGCGCTGGTGGCTCACGCCTGTAGTCCTAGCTACTCAGGAGGCTGAGATCTGAGGATT
>NW_012281468.1:0-1256 GCF_000151885.1 Dipodomys ordii
TCACAGTATTGTGGAGTAATGATGCTCATTTAAAGTTACAAGTTCATTCTAACTTTCCTGGAGCAAATTGTCTATCACAGTCTGTAACATATAACGGTGTTCACATGTTATATACCATATATGTGATCAGCAGCATGGTCCACCCTCCATTTTTAATGGTCAGCAGTGCATTAGTTTGGGTGGTTTTGTTTTACAGAACAACGGGCATATTCCAACAGGTAGATATTGGAATATGAGGATGTAAGGAAAGATTAAAATGCACTAAAGAACAGGCATGGGCCAGTGACTCATGCCTGTAATCCTAGCTACTCAGGAGGCTGAGATCTGAAGACCACGGTTCAAAGCCAGCCTGGGCAGCAAAGTCTGTGAGACTTACCTCCAACAAAACCATTAGAAACCCAGAAGTAGTGCTGTGGCTCAAGCCGTAGAGCGCCAGCCTTGAGCCAAAGAGCTGAGGGACAGTGTCCAGGCCCGAAGGTCAAGCCACATTACTGACAAAACAAAAAACAAAAAAACAAAACAGGGCACACATCCTGTCTTTGACAGGATCACTGTGTCATGTCAAGCATTTGGATCCTGTGCCTTTCTCTTTCAACTTACGCATAGGATGGAGCAAACACACAAACTAGCAATTTTCTGCTCTCATGATCTTTACAACTTTGGCGCAGGGTGGGAGAGTGGGGGGTAGGGGTTGAGTGGGAGTGGGGTGAGAGGACATGGGAAGCGGTGGGAAGGGGAAATAAGGGAGGAGGCAACTACTTTTTAATATTCATTTTTTTATTGTGAAAATACTGTACAGAGGGGTTACAATCACATGGGCAAGATAATGAGAACATTTCTTATCAAGCATTGTAGCCTCCTCCTTTGTTTCCTCTTCCCATCCCTTCCCATCCTCCCCCACCATACCAATTCCTCCTCCCCACCTCACCAAAGTTGTAAAGTTAGTTTTTCAACATAACGACTTGTACATCTCATTGTTGCAATGGGTCCGCCTGTATCCCTAGTTAAACGATTTGTTTTTTCCCTTCCCCTCCACAAATTATACCAGCATCAGATACAGTGAAAGCAGGTGTTATACCATGGGGGAGGGACATACAAAGCAACAAAGAAATCATCTTATAAATATGTTAGAAACAATTGCAAGAAAGGAAAAACATTTGAATACTTACCTTGGGGTTCATTTCGCCTAACATCAACTTGTCTGACCTTTTCTGCTTGTCTCAGACATATACTAGTTATTGCAAATAAGGGAAACC
>NW_012281469.1:0-1286 GCF_000151885.1 Dipodomys ordii
TACCACTTGAGCCACAGCGCCACTTCCAGCTTTTTTCTTTTTGCTTATGTGGTGCTGAGGAATTGAACCCAGGGCCTCAAGCATGCAAGGCAAGCACTCTACCACTGAGCCAACTTCCCAGCCCCCTCCAAAACAAAAATTTCTACTTAAGTTGCTTATGCACTCTTTCTTCTGTTTGTGCAAATTTAAAAGGTATAATTTGGGCTGGGAATGTGGCTTAATGGTAGAGTGCTTGCCTAGCATGCATGAAACCCTGCGTTCAATTCCTCAGTACCATATTAACAGAACAAGCCAGAAAGTAGTGCTGTGGCTGAAGTGGTAGAGCACTAGCCTTGAGCAAAAGAAGATCAGGGACTGTCCAGGCCCTAAGTTCAAGCTTCAGGACTGGTGATAGATAGATAGATAGATAAGCTTCAGGTCTGGCAATAGATAGAGAGAGAGAGATTCAACAGACTTCCGTGGGATAGCTCCTGCTCTAATCCTAACTACTCAATGGTGGCTGTGGCTCACTGGTATGGTAGAGCACTAGCGTGGAACAAACCTCAGAGACTATGCCTAGGTCCTGAGTCCAAGCCAGGGGGAAAAAAACAAAAAACAAGCTGGGTACCAGTGGCTCACACCTATAATCCTAGCTACTCAAGAGACTGAGGTCTGAGGATTGTGGTTTAAAGCAAGCCTGGGCAGGAAAGCTGATGAAACTCTTATCTCCAATTAACCTTCAAAATGCCAGACTGGAGGTGTTGCTCCAGTGATTGAACACCAGATATGAGCAAGAAAGCTGAGAAACAAGATCAAGCCTTGAATTCAAGCCTGTACCTGTACAATCAATCAACAATGAAATTTATTTATTTATTTTGTCAGTTATGGGGCTTGGACTCTGGGCCTGAGCACTGTCCCTCAGCTCTTCAGCTCAAGGCTAGCGCTCTACCACTTCTGGAGATAAGAGTTTCACGGACATTCCTACCTGGGCTGGCTTTGAACCGAGATCCTCAGATCTCAGCCTCCTGAGTAGCTAGGATTACAGGCATGAGCCACCAGTGCGCAGCTGAAATTTATTTATTTATTTTTGGTCGGTTGTGAGGCTTGAACCCTGGGCCTGGGTGCTATCCCTCAGCTCTTCAGCTCAAGGCTAGCGCTCTACCACTTGAGCCACAGTGCCACTTCTGGCTTTTTTTTTCTTTTTGCTTATGTGGTGCTGAGGAATCGAACCTTGCCTCAAGCTTGCAAGACAAGCGCTTTTACCACTGAGCCACCTTCCCAACCCCATCCATGAAATTTTATAACCA
>NW_012281470.1:0-2405 GCF_000151885.1 Dipodomys ordii
ACATCTCATTGTTGCAATGGGTCCACCTGTATCCCTATTTAAATGATTTGTTTTTTCCCTTCCCCTCCACAAATTATACCAACATCAAATACCTTGAAAGCCGGGGTTATACCATGGGGGAAGGACATACATAATAACTTTATCTTAGCTAGTACTTACCTTGCTCAGTCTGTACAATAAGGCCCTGGATCTGATACTCAACACCACAAAATAAACAAATAAGCTCTTCCCACCAAAAAATGAGAGTTGTTTTTGTTTTTGTTTTTTAATATGACATGCTTATAAGGTGGTTATCAGGAGATCTTTCAGACTCTCAGATCGGGGGAAGTGGGAGATATAGAAACTAGCAAGAAACAGAAGATAGTGTTGTGAGAAAAAGTAGATTATTCAGAAACACTTGTAGAATTTTCACCTTGTGATGTCTTCTCCTGTTTCAAGTCTGGATTTTCACTATTAGTGCCAAGGGAACCTAAATAAAGCATTTCCATAAGAACAGGTTAAACATCCACATACGGTGTGTCTTATTGAGAAATGCTAAGTGAGCAGAAAGAAAATAAATGTGATGGTTTACAATAATTTTGCAAATTTTAGATTTGAACATTGAACTCTTCTTTCTTAGTAGTATGCTAAGATATTATCTATCTATCTTTTTATCTATCTACCTACCAACCTACCTATCTATAGATAGATACATTCTCAATCTTACCTACTCTAATACCCATTGCTGAAAATAAGCATGGGGTTTTCAGACATGCTCGAATTCTATGTAAATTCTATGTAACTACTCAGCAGGATGGCAATAAGAAAACCCTGGGAAAACACTTTATTTACCACAGGTATTATTAAAAAATATGTGCTATATCGTTACTTTTGATGCTCATTATCTTATCTCAGATAAAATCAGGAAGACCACAACATATCAGTAGCTTTTCAACTTGCCCTTAGGAGTGTCTACTTAGAAGGAGAGTCATAGAAGATTTTCTGTTACAGTAAAAATAAAAAGTTAGAAATGCAAGAGTAAATCAGCAAGAACCTGCTACTTGTCAAGTCTGCCTTTGTTTTTGCAGTGTTAAAGCAGGAGATCTGTATCTTCAGTGATACAAGGGACGTTCGGCACACCTTCACTGCTTGTACTGTGCCATTACAGCAAAGTGGTTCATGGTTTCAATTCTGAAGAGCCTTGGGAACTAATCTTTCCAACATACTAGACAGCTCATAACTGGAGTAAGTGCCTTCAGTTAACCTTCATTTTAAAATCAAAAAGTAAATAGGTGATTAAATTAAAATAAACCACTTAGCTGCATCTGTAGAATACTAATATAATTTGTCACTTTGGTTTTATAAGAAGAGGTGAGAAGTAAAAGGTGGGGGAAAGATAAGGTGTGGGTGTGTGTGCACAGCAAGGGATTTGAACGTGTTGAGTCATGATGTATGCCAATTCACATGACAGAATTTACAGTTGTCCCCACAATCCATTTTCAGATCTCAGGAGAATGCCTCGTACACAGTAGTGCCAGACCCTATAATCTGATGCCTCTTCCACCTTAACCATCATGAACTGAAAAATCTGACATTTGACCTGACATTTGCAGTCTGAAGTAAGTCCCCCAAACTAAGTAGTCAAAAGATATTTACAATTTCAGGAACAGAAAATTTATTTTTAGTTGGGTGCCAGTGGCTCATACTTGTAATCCTAGCTACTAAGGAGGCTAAGATCATGGCATCAAGGTTTAAAGCCAACCTGAGCAGAAGAGTATGCATAGTGTATTTTCAATTATACAGCAAAATGTCAGGCTGCATGTGTGACTCATGTGGTAGAATATCAGCTGTGATCCAGCAAGTGAATCAAGAGGACAAAGCCCTTGGCACTAGGAAAAAGGAAAAACTTATTCTTTCCATAGAGCTTCATAACCATGACAATCGTCATTTCCATTGTTAAGAAAACATTTACCTTTTCATTTAAATTAATGGCCTGACAAGTGGCTTCTATTCTGCAGAGTTCAGTGTGAGCCTTCACTGCAGCTGATACAGGGACTGAGCTAAGAAGGGAAGTACCACGGAGTCAGAATGTGTAGAACTGGGTGCAGTTACTTTTTTTTAGGGGCTTCTTAGCTCAAGACAATTCAAACATTTATTTCATAAATTTCTGTGAAGATAACACACCGCAAAAAAATCTCATCCAAGCCTTAGGGGGACACTGAAGCAAATAAAACAGACAGCATTGCTGTCCATATTAGGAATTTAAATTCTAGTATAGAGGGAAGAAATAGGAACATGCCTTCAGACAATTTAAAATTCCCAGCAAGGCCGGGCGCTGGTGGCTCATGCCTGTAATCCTAGCTACTCAGGAGGCTGAGATCTGAGGATCGCGGTTCAAAGCCAGCCCGGGCAGGAGAGACCGTGAG
>NW_012281471.1:0-1786 GCF_000151885.1 Dipodomys ordii
CAGGCCCAGAGTTCAAACCCCACAGCCGACCAAAAAAAAAAAAAAAAAAAGGGTTACTTTATTATTATTATTAAGGCATTGTACCAAGGGACTACTCTTTCTTTCTTTCTTTCTTTCTTTCTTTCTTTCTTTCTTTCTTTCTTTCTTTCTTTCTTTCTTTCTTTCTTTTCTTCCTTCCTTCCTTCTTTCTTCTGCCTAGGAAGGGAGCATGCTAGGTTGTGGAGAAGGGAAGGAGTGGACTAGGCTATAGGAAGGGACTCCGTTTGCTAACACGAGCTCTCTACTACTTGAGCCACAGTGCCACTTCAGGCTTTTTTTCTGTGTATGTGGTACTGAAGAATCGAACCCAAGGCTTCATGCATGCTAGGCAAGCACTCCACCACTAAGCCACATGTCCAGGCCTCTTTAATAGTCTTGGAGGTATACATTGCTAGGGAGTTAGTCCAAGGTTGTGCCCAAAGTTATGTCCAAAGTCATGGACAGCTGGATTTGAACCCAGGACTGGCCACACTCCAATAGACTTGTCCTGACCGCTGTGCCTGATGCCCCTTTACCCACCCTGGTGACACTTGCTGTCTGCAGCTGCTCTACAAGCTACCCACAGTGGGCTCGAGGCCTTGGTTAATGAGTAGCCAGTGCGGCTAGTCCAGTGGGCAAGGCCAGGAGCAGACAATTCCCTCGAGGGCCCAGGGCGCCCTGAGCCCTGGGCTCTGGACGCTTGCCTCCCTGTTTCCCCGGAGCTCAGCATCTCCAGTATTGTCTAGTACCTGAGGTAGCCCCGGTCTGTGATGCCCCAGAGTGCGTCCGTGCGCACATCCTGCCCAGCTGTCCACGGCAGCCCTGCCCAGTCCTGCAGTGTCCGGCCCTGCTGCCGGCTCTCAAGGACTTTGCCATCTAGACAGTCCTGGGCCGGTCCCAGGAGAAGGCTGCGGGTTGAAATGTTTGTGGCAGGCAGCAAAGGACCATGGGAAATTCTCAGGCTGGTTCCAGGAGGAGGGCCAGGGTGATGCAGCTGTGGCTGAAAACAGAATTCCAAGCTGCCTGGTGGGACTGGAAATGTGGTGTCCATAAAAGGACCACAGGAGAGGGATACGGTGCTGCCCTAGGGGTCAGCACTCGGGGGCAGGGACGGAGTGCATAGAGGGTGAGCCTTAGACTCACTTGTTCCAGAAATGATGATGAATGAGCAATGAATTTGGCCTGTGTGGAAGAGACAACCAAGAAAAAGTCTATCAACAGAGAGAAATTAAGGCAGGGCTTTTCAGGGTGAATAGGAGTTTGCTGTGCCAAGAAATTCAGGAAGAATCTTGTATAAAGGAATACAGAATAGAAAGATAAAAATTCAGAGACTGCACAGCGTCTCTTCATCCCTCTCCGTGGTTCATTTACACCTCTTTCCTACCGTCCACCAGCTCCTGGAGGCAGGCACTGGATCTAGTTTATCTGGTATTCCCAGAGGCTGGCACAAAGAAACTCTGAGTAAATATTTGCAGTATGAATGCATTGCATTGGGGTGGGGAGAGGGGGAGAAACACGAAGGAAGAAGGAAGGGGAGAGGGGGGAGGAGAGGACAGAAGCCAGAGCCAAAGGAGCCAGGGGCTGGAGGGGTGAGAAGAGGTGGGGAAAGGGCTGGCTGGAGGCAGTGGTGGAGGCTGGAGTGGTGGAGGCCGGCTGGAGGTAATGGTGGAGGCTGGAGTGGTGGAGGCTGGATGGAGGCAGTGGTGGAGGCCGGAATGGCGGAGGCCAGAGTAGTGGAAACCGGCTGGAGGCAGTGGTGGAGGCCAGA
>NW_012281472.1:0-1189 GCF_000151885.1 Dipodomys ordii
AAAAAAAAAAAAAAGATGATCTTCAAATGAAGCATTTTTCCTAAAAGCATTTTTCTATTAGCCTGTATTTTTTCTTACCCTAAGCTGAGATTCTCAAACACCAATCCTTTACTAAACATAAGGAAATTGAGTAATATATGCAAAAAGAACCTGTTGTTTTTCAGATAAAAGTATCATTCATACAAAGAAATAGTTTTCTGAAATTGTGTACTCAATTCTATACCTTTACACCTCAATTTCTAGATTTATATTGGAGAAAAAAAAGCAGGAGTGATAAAGTAATCCTAAATTAAAACTGGATTTTTATTACTCAAATATTTTTAATAAAATAAAAATATTTTAATAATATTACTCAGTAAATACTGAGGAGAGGACAAGTATACAAGGGTACAATAAATAGCAGAGTAGTAGGTCAAAGAGGATTAGGAGGAACAAGCTATCAAATATCCTTAAAGAGGCCACAGTCTAGTTGAAGAGACACAGAGTAACATTAGGGATGTCACAGAGCAATGTTTCAGATTGTTAGAAGGTGATACAAATAAAAGCTCCAATTAGGGAAAAAAATCATGACTTGGACCATGAAAACATCCAGCCTGGATAGAAAGAGCAAAGAAGAAAAGACAAGTATGCTGCAGAGGTAGAAAGAGAACAGCAAATGTTTCCTCCCAAGCTCATCTTAAGAGAAGCCTCATGAAATTATGGAAACTGCACATAAACTTTAAATGAAATTTAAAATACAATATTCTAATGAACCAAGACATTAGTCTGAAGACTTTAGGATGAAAATCTGACTAGATGACTGATGCTGTATCTTTGTTTCATCAGTGAGAGAGGCAATATAACTAAGACTGCCTACTTTATGCAATATGACACAACTGCATTTAGGAAATAAAATAAATAAGTAAATATAAAGGTTGGAAATGTGGCTCAGGTCATAGAGCACCAGTGAGTGAAAGCAAGGTTCAGATACCAAGTTCAAGTTCTGGCCTCAGAGAAGAAAAAAGGAAGGAAGGAGAGGAGGGGGGGAAGGGTGAGAGAGGGAGAGGGAAAGAGAAGAAGAGAGGGAAGAGAGGAAGGAAGGGAAAGAGAGAGAGGGAGGGAAGGAGAGAGGGAGACTGCATTTAGGAACTTACTTTGGTTCACAACAAAGGAAGCAATCTAATTTTTTTTGGGGGTCCAGTCATGGGGC
>NW_012281473.1:0-1088 GCF_000151885.1 Dipodomys ordii
TGTGTGTGTGTGTGTGTGTGTGTGTGTGCGCGCGCGCGTGCACGCAGTCATGCGCCCATACTGGGGTTTGAACCCAGGGCCTGGGCACTGTCCCTCAGCTCTTCAGCTCAAGGCTAGCGCTCTACCACTTGAGCCACAGCACCACTTCTGGCTTTTTTCTTTTTGCTTATGGGGTACTGAGGAATCGAACCCAAGGCCTCATGCATGCAAGGCAAGTGCTCTACCACTGAGCCACCTTCCCAGATCCGTAGTTTTCATTTTTTAATTCTAGTTTTATTTGTGTTGTAAATGGTAAATAATTTTGTTGAAGAATGATATGAACTACGGAAGCATTAATTGAACAACAGGAAGAGCTTTACCTATTTTATACCAAAAACATCTGCAGAGAAACTATTGGAAATATCAACTTCCAGGACAGCAAGGAAAATGTAAAAAGAATGTTCTCCTAACAAATAGTACAATCTAAATTAAATAAATTTATGTTATTTTCTAGTTACAGCTATAGGTTACAAATTGATATAGGTGTTTCTCAGTTATGTGAGCTAACATGAAAATGTTGAAACCCAATAAACCCATGTATCAAGCATGTATCAGAAAAATAATAGAAGCAGATCTGGATTCTTTTCATAAATCTGTTATCTAGCCACAAACTACTTCACTCTTGTGCCAGTGATGAATTGAAATCATCAGAGATGGGCAAGCATGATAAAACTGTATTCAGGAGGATGCCTGTGGAGGGAAAATCAACAGCTATCTTATGTTGGCTCACAGACAGTTCCATACATGGAACATTAACTTTTTAAATGAGAGAATACCAAGAATATAACAAAGTAAATGCCTGATTTTTTTTCTCAGCATGTCTTGTCTTTGCCTGACTTAAAGGAAGACCTCATAATCAACAAGGGCTTTTTCCCCCTTGGTTAATCAAAGGAGTAATAAACTGGCAATAATTATTTTCACTTTATTTGTCCTTATTATCTCTTCTGAATTCTTTTTTTTTTTTGGGTCCGGTTGTGGGGCCCGAACTCTGGGCCTGGGCACTGTCCCTCAGCTCTTCAGCTCAAGGCTAGCGCTCTACCACTTGAGCC
>NW_012281474.1:0-1787 GCF_000151885.1 Dipodomys ordii
CTAGCACTCTACCACTTGAACTGTGTCTCCAATTGGGTTTATTTTTAAAGTATTTGTATTCCCAAATCTTCTAGCTAACAGAGAAGCATCCATAAAGGTAATTACAGGTTGGGAGTGTAAGGCAAATTTTCTTAGCAGGGTTGTTGGAATGGGCTTAGATGGTTTTGAAGTAATAAAGCATCTCTTGAGGTGGTACTTAAGGAACATCTGGAGTGACTTCTGTGTGTTACCAGATCTTGTTGGTTCTGGAGCCACACTTGGAATGGCATGGAATTAGGGGTTATTCAAGCTTAGAGATAGGACATGATGGAAGGCAAAACAGGATTTCAGCTCATCAGAACCATGCCACGAATTTGGGTGGGTAGTGAACATGTGAACCACAATTATGTAAATACTCCTGAAAGAATCCATTCAAGAAAGTATTGCTTCTTAAGTTTTGATGTTACGTGATTTTTTTTAACATGTCAGCAGACAAGTGTAGTTGATTTCCATTAGTTTGTTTTGGTTGCTTCTTTCACTTATACTAAGAAAATTTCATGAACTCAATCAGAATTTTTAGGGAAAGAAATTAAATTTAGAAGTAACTTACTCATTTGCGTGGACACTCCTTAAAACATTAAAAGAATAAGATAAAAACACCAAAAAATGAAAGTACCATGTATACATTGCCCATTTGTGATTGCATTGCAAGCTTTACAAAATTGCTGCTGCAAATGGTAATTCCAAGACCTCATTTCCCGTCTATTGCAGGTAGATTTCTATTCCCTTTTCTCTTAACTTCTTGTTCCTTTTGCCTGTCAGTCTTCTTGATGGAGGATGGTTTTATATCTGTCAGTGTTGAATCTCTGTCAGCCTATGATTTGAACCTGGATTCAATCCCAGTCAGAAGTTGAAAAATAGATCCTGAGCCTTTGAAGTTGGGAAAGCAGTATGTTTAAGCGACTAGAACTCTGGCACCGCCTGCCTCACACCAGAACAAGTTAGCAGAAAGAGAGTTGCTCTGTCTGCTGGAACCTGGGCACATTCCTTTTTGTTTGGGGACTGAAGTACTAGACACACAAATTATTAAATTACTTAATGAAGATCTTGTAGTACACTTCTATTCCCTGTGAAAAGGCCCTTTCAGCTAGAGGAGGGTGTGTGGGCCAGGAGAGAGGTGCTTTCACTGTGGTGAACAGGGCCCCATAGATGCCCCAAGGCTGGCTGTTTCCTTCTGCCTTGATGAGTAGAAGATACTTTTTATAAGCTCTGAGGGAAAATGCAGGGTTTCTCTTTCACCTTTAGCTTAGCATTACCATTTACATTCCGATACAGGAGATCTTGTGTATGCTGTAAGGTTGTGATTAAGACCTTCAGATTGTGAGCTGTCAGTTGCAGGTCCTGATCAGTTACAAGATGGGAGGGTAGGAGGTATACAACTCAGACTGATAAAATTGGGCCCCAGGACTCTACCAGAAATAGACATATGTAACTGAATTACATATGTGGTTCTGGTAACACAGATCTTTTTGTTTCCACCACTTCTTAAGGGGGAATGTGGGACTAGGAAACTCAATTCATATCAAACTCTGTGAGTCTGTATTGTGATGATTATCACAATAGCGGTCCTGAATATGTCTCAGGGTTAATGTGGCAATTGAAATAATCTATAGGGGAAGACTGGATATGAAAGCATTAATCAATTTTTGCTTTCATCAAAAATCCTTTCCCATGTAATCAGTCTAAAAGGGTGGCAGGCTTTTTTTTTTTTTTTTTGTCTGTCATGGGGCTTGAACTCAGGGCCTGGG
>NW_012281475.1:0-2764 GCF_000151885.1 Dipodomys ordii
TCTCTCCTTCCTTCCTTCCTTCCCTCTCTCCCTCCCTCCCTCTCTTCCCTCCCTCCCTTCCTTCCTCCCTCCCTCCCTGCCTTCCTTCCCCCTTTTCTTCCTTCCTCCCTCCCTCCCTTCCTTCCTCCCTCCCTCTCTTTCCTTCCTTCCTTCCTCCCTTCCTTCTTTCTCTTTTCCTTTGTAGTGGTGCTGACTTGAGTTAGGGTTATTATTATTAGTAGTAGTTATTGATCAGATCGGGCCTCATGCGTCTGACCTGGGCCCTTTGTTTGACCATCTCCCCCCCCCCCCCCCCCCCCCCCGCTGGGACGGCAGGCGGGATGTGATGTGCTGGTTGCTGGTTGTACGAGGCGGAGTGTCGAGTCGCCGAGGCTCTCGGGATGCACGGCTCTGCTGGCTGTGGGAGCTCACAGACACGCGCGTGGAACCCCAGGCCGGGCAGTTTTGCTTTGTCTTTCCTTGTTCTGAATGACGGATGGACAGCATCTCGATGGCCGCTCAGGCCGGCGGCGCCGGGCCGGGCCGCGGTGGCCACCGTGCGGTGGTTTAGTAGAAGGCAGCCTCCCCGCCCTCCCGGCCCTGGGCCAGGGGGACCTGGACCTCTCAGCGCCTGGAGCCGCCCAGGCCGGGCTGGCCGCTTCCCCTCCGCAGCAGGTGCTCCAGGGATTCACAGTTATCCGGGGGCGTAGCTAGTCAGGAGGCTGAGAGCTGAGGATCCAGGTTCGAGGCCAGCCTGGGCAGGAAAATCTGGGAGTCTCTGTCTCTCTGTCTCTGCTTCTGTCTGTCTGTCTCACTGTCTTTGATCGTCCTAGGCCCTGAACTCAAGGCCTGGGCGCTGTCCCTGAGCTTTTTCACTCAAGGCTGGTGCTCTACTACTTGAACCACGGCGCCCCTTCTGGCTTTTTTGGTGGTTCATTGGAGATGAGCATCTCAGGGACTTTCTTGCCCAGGCTGGCTTTGAACCGTGATCCGCAGATCTCAGCCTGGGATCTCAGTACTGGGATGACAGATGTGAACCTTGTCTCCAAGGACCAGTAAAAAAACAAGGGGGTTTGCTCAAATGGTAAAGCGCCCACCGTGAGCTCAAAAACCAAGAGACTGCTGCACCTCGCTTTTATAATGACAATAAAAACTAATAACAACAAAACCCAGAGACCAAGAGGTCCTGAGTTCAAATCCTGGGACCAGCACAAAGAAAGTTATTTGCTGGTTGCAGTATTCAGTGGGCCCTGTATAAAAAGTATAGTCTGTCTGTCTATCTATCCATCCATCTACCCACCCATCTATCTATCTATCTATCTATCTACCTACCTATCATCTATCCATCCATCTGCTTTATATATATTTATATATGCTTCATATCGATCTATATGCCTTATCTGTACATTTACACATATACTTTATATCTACCTATTAGTCTATCTACTCTACATACACAGTTTCATATATTTCTACATATACCTTATATCAATCTAGCTACATACTTTTTCTACCTATATATTGATGCATAAATTTGTTTATCTGTCCTTGCAAAGAGACATATATGATTCCTACACGGCTGCATATTTTTCATTTCTATAAAAATAACCAGAGTGGCCAGAATGGTGACAAGCCAGGCAAAATCCTGTTTGTGTTACATAAACGGAGCCTGAATTGTGTGGTGTGTGTGTGTGTGCGTGCATGTGTGTGTGTATGTGTATGTGTGTGTATGTGTGTGAATGTGTGTGTGTATGAATGCGCATGCGTGTATATGTATGTGTGTATGTATGTGTGCATGTGTGCATGCGTGTATGTGTGTGTGTGTGTGCGTGTGTGTGTGTGTGTGTGGCAGGTAGTTTTTCTCTCTGAGGTCAGATGAGAACAGGCCATTGTCACTCATGAGCAGGTGACCCACTGGGCACTAACTGATCAGTGATCAGCTAACGGATTGTTACTGGGCCGCCTGAGCTGTGGGTGGTGTGTGGTGGTGTGCGGGGCTGTGGGTGGTGTGTGGTGGTGTGCGGGGCTGTGGGTGGTGTGTGGTGGTGTGTGTGGTGGTGTGCACGGCTGTGTGGTGGTGTGCGGGGCTGTGGGAGGTGTGCGTTGGGTGTGCGTGTGCCCCCGCACGCGTTGCGGCTCACGCGCGGCCCCCGCTGTCCCGCAGAGTGCCGGGAGGAGGCGCGGTCGCTGCTGTGGGTGTACGTGCTGGCCGGCAACATCGTGCGGGGCATGGGGGAGACGCCGGTCATGCCGCTGGGCATCTCCTACATCGAGGACCACGCGCGGCCCGAGAACTCGCCGCTGTACATCGGTGAGCTGGTGTGCGTGCGTGTGCATGCGTGTGTGTGTGCGTGCGTGTGTGCATGCATGTGTGTGCGCGTGCATGTGTGTACATGTGTGTGCGTGCAGGCATGTGTGTGTGCATGTGTGTGTGCACATGTGTGTGTGCGTGCATGCATGTGTGTGCGTGTGCATGTGTGTGCATGTGCATGTGTGTGGTGTGTGTGTGCGTGTGCACATGTGCATGCATGTGTGTGTGCGTGTGTGCATGTGCATGCATGTGTGTGTGCGTGTGTGTGCATGCATGTGTGTGCGTGTGCGTGTCTGGGGTGGGATATGAACTCCTGAGCGGGGAGGCCTGCAGGCTCACCTGCTCTCGGGTGGAGCCTGAGGCGGCTTTGGGGGCCGGCCGGGGCTGCAGGGGTGTGCAAATCACACCCCCAGCGTGAGAACGAGCTCTTCATGCAGAGGTAAGAAGAGAGGCGGTTTCCAGGGGAGGCCGCCC
>NW_012281476.1:0-2547 GCF_000151885.1 Dipodomys ordii
GAGAGAGAGAGAGAGAGAGAGAATGTGTGTATGTGTGAGAGAGAGAGAAAAAAAAAGAGAGAGTGTGGTGTGCTGGTACTGGGCCTTGAACTCAGGGACTGAGCACTATCCCTTATCTTTTTTTACTCAAGGCTAGTAGTCTACTATGTAAGCCACAGTCCCACCTCCTGCTTTTTGCTAGTTAACTGGAGATAAGAGCTTTGGGCTTCCCTGCCTGGCCTGGCTTCAAACCATGATCTTAAGATCTCAGTCTCCTGAGTAGCAAGGATTACAGGCATGAGCCATCAGCACCCAACTTTCTAATGTTTATTTTACCCTTCCAACTTTCTCTTTCTGCCTTCCTCCTAAAACTGAATATTCAAATACTTCAAGAAAGAGGACCTTAGACTTCAATCTAACGTCTTTCTAGTGAGGAGTAAAACTTCAGAGTATTTAGATTCTTCCAATACAAAGTGCCTGTAAGCTATTTCATGTTGTAATGAAACAGAAGTTATTTTATAACACTTATGAATTTAAATTTTTACCAACCTTTGTAATCAGATGTTCTTTCTCTTTTTTATATAAATTGGGAATCTCCTTCAGTGAGTAGATGTCAGATGATAGATGAGACAGGACCAGCAGGCTCTTCAGAGTTATGCTTAACAGGTCATTTTATTAATCAATTGCATTAAATTTTTCATGCCACACACACTTAGAAGAAGTACAAACATGAACTCAAGTACCTGAGATCCAGTACCAGTATATTATCTGTGCCTCCCAATTAAGCTGTGAGAACTTTCAGGGAAAAAAATTCTGGTCTTAACCTCCTGTCTGTTGACATTGTATAGTTCATTTCATTTCTCTGGGCCTAGGTTTCTTCATCACAGGGCTGGTAAGGAGATCACTGGCTCTAAATCTGCTAATTGACCTTCTTCCCATTCAACCTAGCCAAATAGGCAATTGAACCAGGGGATCTCAAAGGAGACAGGATCAGTGGCTATTTACGAGGAATCAGAAAAGGCTGAAGCTCAGTAAGAGGATGTGGAAATTCATCAGGATTTGAAAATACCCCTTGTAAGAAGAATATAACTAGGGCTGCGATTGTAGCTTAGTGGGAGAGTGCTTGCCTAGCATGCCTGGGTTCAATTTCTTCGTGCTTCATAAACCAACAAAAAAAGTCCACTAAATAAATCATAATTTTAAAAAGTATGCAGGCTTCGCATAGCAGGTAGCAGCTGTGGAAAAATTAAGCATGGGTAGGATTTCAATGAGCCAACACTGGGTCAGGGGCCAATCCAGGCAAAGAATATCACAAGCCAAAGGCACAGAGACTGGAAAATGCAAGGTGTTCACAAAGAACTAGGAGCAGTCATGTATGACTGCGTTTCAGGGGGCAACAAGGGAGATGGGCTGGAAAGGTATTGTGGGGTCATAGCTAAGGGTCGAGACAGGCACCATGTGTAGCTGAGCCAGAGTAAGTGACCTCACCAGTTAAGCTCGAGTGGGCTCTGCCCCTCCACAGTCAGCATGGGTGTAGGCCCAGAGCAGGGCATGTGGTGGCAACTGGCAGAAAAAGATGCTGGCAACACCTCCAGGCTTGTTTCTTCACCAGGAAACAAGGTTTCCTGTAACGCAGACCCATGAATCAGCATTTCCTCTGTCAATAATACACAGCAAGAATGGCAACAGCCTAGAGCTAAGGGGAATGGAAGAAAGGAAGGAATATTCCATGACATAGCTGGCCTCTGCTCTCTTTTCCCCTCATGAAACACTCTTGATAAGCTCCCAAGTAACACTCGGGTTTCATAAGTTTCTCAGAGAACCTCACAGTACCTAAGATTAAGTCCCACCGAAGACTCCGCTCTCTTGTCATATTCTGAGTTTCTCTTACCATGAGAGAAAGGAAGATCGTTTTCTGAATTTTTTCACTATGTGAGAACTCAGTGTTAGTGACAGTGTTCCAGCCAGGCAGAGACTTGAGTATATGTATGATTTGCCTTTAAGTTTTTACACTTCCAGGTCCAATATTTTATTTAATTCTCATGATAATCCTGTGAGGTACACAGGGAATATTATATCCGCTTTGTAAGCACTAAGACAAGGAGATGAAATACTTCTTTGGCAGATCTGTTTTGAAGAAGCCATGACTGATTTCCAAAAACAGAACTGACCTTTCAAAGACTCCAGCCCAGCAGTCTTTTCAAAGTCACAGACTTTTAAGAAACTCACAAACCAGGCGCCAGTGCCTCATGTCTATAATCCTTGCTATTCAGAAAGCTGAGACCTAGGGGATTGAAGTTCAAAGCCAGCCTAAGAAGAAAAGCTCATAAAAGTCCATCTCTAATTAACCAGCAAAATGCTGGATTAGAGATGCGGCTCAAGTGATACAGATTCAGCCATGCGCAAGAAAGCTGAAGGAGAATGTAAGGCCCTGAGTTCAAGCCTCAGTAACAGCACACATGGAAAAAAGAGAGAGAGAGAGAACAAAGGAAAGAAGGAAGGAAGGAAGGAAGGAGGGAAGGAAGGAAGGAAGGAAGGAAGGAAGGAAGGAAGGAAGGAAGGAAGGAA
>NW_012281477.1:0-1864 GCF_000151885.1 Dipodomys ordii
CCACCTTTTAGAACACTTCAGTACACCTCTTCAGGGGCCTGCATGCTTGTCTGGGTGCATACTATGCTTTCTTTGCTTGTTTTCCTAATCAACTTTTCTGGGCTCTACCTCAAATTCCTTTCTGCAACCATGTCACCCAGCTGTGATCCCCTTTCTCTGGGGACCTTCTTGGCTGACCTCATCCCTGTGACATTATATAATGAGGACTTAGAGGATTCTTTTGCCAAAAGAGTATGCGCTCTTTGCTGGGGTCTGCAGAGACTGATGGGTGACTAAAAGCAGGTAAAGCATCGTGTCTTTACCTTCCTTTTGTATCTGTCTCTTCTGCTGCCTTCATACCTTGAGTATAATTCCTGCTCGGCTCACCATGTCCATCTCTTAAGGAATGTCTGTCTAAAACCTGGCAAGATGAGGTCAATTAGCCCTAAATTTACTTATCTATCATTCCCAGTGCCCCTTCAAAGCTGAAGGTGCTGAGGTAAGAATAACTATTTCCAAGATTTGTAGAGACATTGTAATCAATAGATTGTCAACTGCAAGGTTTTACAACTTCCTGTTCTACACACACACACACACACACACACACACACACACACACACACACAAATGCCTAGAAACCTCCAACCATTGTGCTAAACCTTCCAGGAACAGTGGAGTCTTACAAGGCAGAGCGCTGCATAATAATAAGACTAACACAATTTGACCAAGACTGATGATCTATACAGGTCTTCTCCCCCATTCTGTTCCTTTCTCGTCACATCTAGAGCCACTAACCACACCAGACTGAGGAGGGTCCTGTGGGGCAGAATGGGAAAGTGAGGGGAAGGGAGGGGAACCCCAAGAGTGGAGGGCTGGTGGGGAGAGAGGCTGAAATCTCCATGGGAACAGTGAGGACTCTTAATCTGTTTTGTTTTGTTCTGTTGTGAGAGCCAAGGCACTATTCTAGGGTCCATGCACATGCGTGCAAGCACCAAATACACACAACATTGTGTACCCTCTTCACCCCCATGTGACAGAAAGGGACACGGGCACAGAGAGGTTGACAGCTCAGTGACTCAGTGATGTGAACTTACTCACCAGAGCTTTGGCAGTGGGGAGGGGTGACCAGTGTGGGCACGGGTTCAGAGCCAGCCAGGCTGCCTGGAAGCATCTGAAGGGGGCTTCGGAGCCTGGTGTTTCTCTTCTAGTCTCCGGTTTTATCTGCCCAGGAAGGAAAACGAAACATTTGGACACAACAGGGCCCAGGGTTCGTCGGGGGCCAGCTGTTTCCCCAGCTGTGGAGTGGTCAGCTTCTGGCATCCCTGAGCCAGCCCCGGACTCCAGAGACATTGCAAAGGGCCAGGACTAAGTGTGGGAACCTCCAAAATCACAGGAAGGGAAAGAAAACAAAGATCAGTGGTGAGCCCTCTGCCCAGAGGGACTTGTGGACATCTGGGGTGTTTGTCTAGCTGGTTTTCTCTCTATGGTATACACACATGCATGTGTGCTTGTGCAACATGAGTACTGATTTGACAATACTAAGTACTTTGCTATGTTGTTAAGTGTCCTTTAAAAACACTTTATCTGGGCTGGGAAGGTGGCTCAGTGGTAGAGTGCTTGCCTTGCACTCATGAGGCCCTGGGTTCAATTCCTCAGCACCACATAAGCAGAAAAGGCCGGAAGTGGCACCACTCTCTCAAGTGGTAGAGTGCTAGACTTGAGCTGAAGAGCTGAGGGACAGTGCCCAGGCCCAGAGTTCAGGCCTCACAACTGGCAAAACAACAACAACAGCAACAACAACCCCCCCCCACTTTATCTAGAGCATTCACACAGATGGTTTATTTTTGCTTGCAGAGATACTTCCTTTTCCTCCTTCCCTCCCTCC
>NW_012281478.1:0-6324 GCF_000151885.1 Dipodomys ordii
GGGGGAGAGAGGGGGAGAGAGGGGGAGAGAGAGAACATGGTGATTTGGCTAATTAAGCGGTGTGACACAGATTGCAAACTTCTGTTTCCAACTCCAGCCTTTTTTCAATTTAATCTTACTACCTTTGACTACTTTGTGATTTCCATCTTGTAAAGTGGTTAGGGAAAAGTCAATACGAAACACTTGCATGAATGCTCTTTTAATAATAATCTAACACATTTGGAAAGACAGAAACCAAATATTACCATATATATAGGACCCACATAAGATCATTTTCACAAACCTACTGTTTGTAGAAAGAAATACCAAAACCTTGGTTGCAAATCTGTTCTCAAGATATAAAAAATACCAAGCAGAATTCAAAGTTGAATATAACATGTTTTAGTTATATAACTTCAAACTACTGCATTTTAAAGACTGGGTTTTTTTGGCAAGAGAAAAGGAAACCAGAAAAAAAATTAGTCATTTTTACTAGCAAAATGTTTAGTTTCTATTGAGTAACAATAATTGCACCCATTTGATTTTTTAAAAAAAGCATTATAATTTCCGTAGTAACTAACTGAAATGTGCTTACAACCATGCTGTCTTTTACACCTCTATTTAAACTCCAGAGATATTAGCAAACAAATCAAAATTCAAAACTTTTATAAAATCTGCTATACAAGCTGAAATAACCTATGGTATACTTAGCTTGCAAAGCGCTTTCATAATTCTAGATAAACTCCTAATCTTCCAACTGAGTATTTCTAAAAACTGTAATCCCTGAGTATGGAAGAATCATTGGTTTTTAGGTCATGTTTAAGAACTTTAGTCTGTTATTCCCTCATTTACCTTTTCTATGTAGCAGCAGCTGTGTGATCAAAATCCCCACCAAAAACGGAGAGCTATAAATTCCCGTGTCCTATGGTCTGCTTAACACCTCATACATCTCTAAAGAAGAGTGGATTCGGAATGTTCTTACATCGACGAAGCTACCCACCTGCCTTGCCTCAGTTTTGAGATAGTCCTGACAAGGGTCGATGCAGGCCCAGTGAGCACTCCTGGCCTGGATGCAGGAGCAGCGGGGGAAGCTATGGGCAGAGTGGGGTGTCCCAGAAGCCCTTTCGGGGTTGGCTGTGGCTCTGGGCCTATGCTGCACTTTCCTTGGACCTCAGGACACGCGGATCTCTCGCCCCCCCCCCTCCCCACCGCCCAAGCCCTCAAAGAGGCCGAGCTACCAGGCGGAGGGGGGGCAGCCTACCCAGGGGAGGGGACACACAGCAAGCCTGGGGCACCTCACCAGAAGCACTGGACACCCTTCTTCCACACCCTGTGCACTGGATCTCAGCTGCACTCCACGGGTGACTCTTACATCCAACCTGCTGGTAGGGAGTCAAGGCAAGCCGAGCCCTCGAGGCTTCTGCCGCCATCACTCCTTTTGAGGTGAGGACCTGCGCCGTGTGCAAATCCCAGCGGCCCTGGCGGCAGTGATCAATCATTGGAGGCTCGTGGACACAAGTAGCCAATCACCAGGCCAGAAGGTGAGAGCCCGCCTTGAGGGTGGGGCCGAGGAGAGCGCGTGGGCTCTGCGATGACGTCCCAGCTGTTTTCAGTTTGGTTCTAGGGGGGCGGAGGCGGGGGTGGGGGAGGGGGTCCGTTCCAGGAAGGATGCCCTAGGGCGGATCCCGGACCATTGACTTTTTTCCAGTCTTTAACCAGATCGCCTTCACCTTGCGGCGTGGTTCATTAAACTCAGGTTTTCTGTATTATTTCTTAAACTGTAGGTGAGTTCAAAAGCAGCCCCCCTTCACCAGTATATGTGGGGGGCCATCATAAACCCTGGGTTTGTGGTATTGAGAGCTTGACTAATGGTAGTCAGTGTGGGAGAGGCAATCTGGAGCTACCGTTTGGGTTGATCCAACGAACAGTTTCGAGCGAAGAGGAGATCATCACTGGTAACCCTTGCTGAACCTAATTTACGAAGGTAGTGAGCTGGGGCTGGGGGGACACTAAGACTTTATCAATGAGAGGTTTCTGCTTGAAAGGCATGCAGCTGTGTACTTCTGAGGCAGCTCGTGTAAGTACCCCACGCGTCTTAGAAGCAGTAAGAATTAGCGTGACTTGAAGAGATGCAGTGAATATGGTCTCCAGCGGTAAGAAAAGGCTTCTGTTACGCGTATAGGGTTTCTTTCACTATATTTGATGTCAGTATAACTTGTGGAGGAGATGGGGAAAAACCAGTTGTTTAAGGATACAGGTGGATCTGATGCAACAATGAGAAGTACAAGTTGTCATGTCCAAAACGAGCTTTACAACGTCGGTGGGGGGGGGGAAGGGGGTGAGGGGGAGGGGGGAAGGAGAAGGATTGGGATGGGGGGGAGGGGGGAGGCTGGGAAGGGATGGGAAGGCTAAACAAAGGAGGAGGCTGCAATGCTTGGTAAGAAATGTACGCATTATCCTGCCCATGCAATTGTAACCCCTCTGTACAGTATGTTCACAAATAAAATAAAATTAAATTAAAAAAAAAAACTGTAGGAAATTTGGGGCTGGTGACTCAGACCTGTAAGTCACGCCTATAATTCTACTTAGGAGGCTGAGATGTAAGCATTTTGGTTTTAAACCAGCCTGGGCAGAAAAGTCCATGAGACTCATCTTCAATTAACTACCAGAAAGCCAAAACAGAAGCTGTGTATCAAGTGGTAGAGCACTAACTTTGAGCAAAAAAGCTAAAGGATGTCATCAAGGATCAGATTTCAAGCCCCAGTACCAGCACAAGAACAATACAACTATTATATGGACATAATATTTTTATTATATTATTAAATTATATTATGTAATATCACTATTACCATTATAGAAATAAGCAGAAAATAAAGCATTCCAGGGTAAAAGAATATACGAGGGAGGAGCAACTATAGGTAGGAGATGCTGTGGCTTCTTCAGAATTTTTGGAGAGGTATATTGGGGAAGAATTTTGAAGGCTTAACTGTTGAGCTATGGAGTTTGGACTTTGCCCTTTAAAGCAGTGGAATGCAGGGATAGTTGTGTGAGCGAGGAATCCCTCATTTGGCAGCAAACTGTCAGGTGTATTCCCTAAAAAGCACCAGATGGTGCAAGATGCCTTCAGCTGCACAGAATAAATGGAGAATAAAATTTTCTTTTGTTCCCTATGTACTTTGTGTTTGCACAGTGTAAATGTGTCAAAAAGGGAACAAAAGGGGTTAAGGCATGTGTCTTAAGTGGCATAGCACCTACCTGCTTAGCTCTGGGTTCAGAAAATAACAAAAGGTTTTCTGTTCAAAGGCTTACTTCTATGTGATCAAGTATTTTATATGTATGGGTGAAAATAAAATAATGAAATCCACTAAAACTGTAACAATAATGAGATGAATCACAGAATAGGTGTATTTGATTTAAGTACACTAAATGTATGCATAGAAATCACAATGAAAACCTTTGCTTATCCCTGCTTTAAAAAAAAGTTCTTGTACATTTGTTAAGGCAATATTCCATGTAATGTGTTGACTATTCTATTCTACAGTTTAGTGTGTACGTACTATTCCCTGTTCCTCTTACCTGCAAAGTCCACTCCCACCTCTTCATCAACCTGCATTCTCTTTATCCTGCGTGAGTCAGCTTTCTAACTTTGAAACATTCCCATTTCTCCTTGTAGGAATTAGAATCTTTCTTGTAAAGATGTGTTGCTTGACATAAGCACTGCCATTTAAGAGTAGCTGCCATTTTATAAGAAGCTATTTTGTTAAGGCATATCTGTTATATAATTGTTTTTCTAAGGGCTGGACACATGGTTTAAGTTATAAGCATGAGATGAGTAAGAATTGTTTTTCTGACAAGTGCCTGCATTGGTCAGGTGTCTTGGTTTAGGTTAATGGCCCTAGATACATACACTTTTGACCCCTTACAAACTAGCCAATCATGGAAAATTGTGAACCTAAGTTGTGACCAATCATAATGAAGGCAGTAGCAGGAATAAAGCCTGGCAGACTGCCTGCCTAGTACATTTGCTTACTTGGCTTCCTACGAGTAGGATGTCTTTCTGCAAAAGTAAAAATTTTGCCTTTAGTGTTGATGTTCTTCCTATGTAACACCCCAATATGCAGAGATATCTCTGCCTGTGCTACCTTAGTAGCATGTAGCACCAATATTCTTTTCCAGCATGGTATCTCTCATACTTTTTGTTTGTTTTGCTTTTTGAATTAAGATCTTATCTTCCCTTAGTTGATTTCAAATTCCTGGATTCAAGGGACCCTTCTCCCTCAGCTTCTACAGTGACTGGGAACACTGGTGTATAGCATCATTCTCAGCTTCTAGAGTTATCTAGTGTGTGTGTGTGTGTGTGTGTGTGTGTGTGTGTGTGTGCATTTGTGTGTGTGCTCACATGCACTGGTACCGGGCTTGAACTCAAGTCTGGGTGCTCTCTTAGCTTTCTCTCTTCAAGGGTTGGCACTCTTTCATTTGAACTATACCACGACTTTAAGTTGTATTCTGGTTAAGTGGAGATAAGTCTCAAATGTTGTCCTGCCCAGACTGGCTTCAAACCATGATCTTCATATCTCAGCCTCCTGAATAACTAGGATTACAGTCATGAGCCACCGGAGCCCAGCTTCCATTATCTCTTTCTTTCTTACTTTCTTCTTAGAAAAAGGACTCCGTTGTTCTGTATTCATTTTCATTTTCTAAATATTTTTTTCTTTTCTAGTTTGCTTCCTTTTTTCCTTCCTTCCTTTTCCCCTCTTTCCTTCCCTCCCTTTCTCTTTCTCTCCTTCCTTTTCTTTCCTCCCTCTCTCTTTCCCTCTTTCCTTCTTTCAGTCCTAAGGTTTGAATTCAGGTCCTCACACTTGCTAGGCATGCGCTGTACCTTCCATATCTTCAGTTCTTTATTGCTCTGCTTATTATTGACATTTAGTTTTACTCCCTACCTGGGCATGTGCCTGGGGATATATCTCATTATTTTCAGCCTCCGTTATAGCTAGAAAGACAGACATGCACCATTATGCCCAGCTTCTTCTGCTGAGATGTACTCTTGTAGACTTTTCTGCCTCGGCTGGCCTTGGACCATAATCTTCCCATCCAGTCTCCAAAGTAGCAAGGGTTTATAGTTGTGAGTCACTGGCCACCTCTTTTTCTTATTCTGTTTCTCTGTGCTGTCTTTTGACTAATTTTTTGCAATATATGTGCCAGTTAATAATCTTTTCTGCTGGATCTAATCTACTATTTAATATGACTATTGATTTTAAAACTTCACTGATCACATTTTTTTAATTTTCAAATTTTCCTGATCTTTTTTCTCATATTTTCTATTTTATCTTTTACTCTGATACTTTAAAGTCACTTATTGTTTCTATAACCTACATTCCTGAGTCATTGATTTCTGCAAGTTTTAATGTTTACTACCTTTCATTATGTATAGCAACTTTTTGAGGCATATGTTAGGAATTAGTTTTTCCAGACTTTTTTTTTCTTCTTCTTGATGCCCTAAGACACTGAATTTACAATTATTTTAACTTCTTGGTCTGTATTTTACCTGACTATTCAAAGTTTATTATTTCAAGTCCCAAGACTACTTGAAGGAATTTCTGTTTTAGATTATCAGGAGAGTCTTGTATTCTATTTACTTCTGCCTGAAGCTTATGATCCTATGAAAACACTAGGATTAGCAGCTGTCTTATTTTTTATTTTTTGGTAACACATTAAATGTACCATAAGGCTTTTTGGTGGGCTTTTGTTTATGTTTCCCTAGTTGGTAACGTTGTATTTTTATCTTTGGGATTGTTTCTTACAGATTTGCAGACCTTTTTTACTTATTCTAAATTCTATCACATGTGTATACTTCCAGGCTGTTTTTAAATCTTTCTGTTCAAAGATGTTTACTTTTCATCAGTATTTTCCATGTTTATTAAGATTTTGTATATTATTTAAGAAACATCTTCCAAAGCATTCATCTTATTTATTTTCTACAATTTATTCCAATTTCAAGCCATATTTATTCCTTAAATATTTTCCGCTTTAATGTTGTCCGTAAGTTTTTCCTTTCTCTTTTGAATTCAGCTTTGTTGTGCTATTTTCATGGAAGTGAGGGAAAGTACCAGAAAGTGAGAACACAGGAGCCTAGTAATTTGGGTAAATGGTATTGGAAACTTTGGTTTACCCTTTATATATTGGTACAATGCCATTTACAGAAAGATAAAAATGTTTCATGATAGAATTTCATTATGGCTTTAAGAAAGGATTGAGTATATTTTAATTGAGTTTGTTTTTTGTTTTAATAAAACCTTGTGCATGCTATATATATATATTTTTTTTTTTTTTTTTTTTACTAAAAAT
>NW_012281479.1:0-2754 GCF_000151885.1 Dipodomys ordii
TTCCGGCTTTTTCTGCTTATGTGGTGCTGAGGAATCGAACCCAGGGCCTCATGCATGCAAGACAAGCACTCTACCACTGAGCCACCTTCCCAGCCCCCTTTAGTTTCTCTCTCTCTCCCTCCCTCCCTTCCTTCCTTCCTTTTTCTTTCCTTCTTTCTTCCTTTCTTGGAGTTAGATTCAGGGCCTGGGTACTCTCCCTGACCTTTTTTTTTTTTTTTTTTTTTGCTCACGGCTATCACTCTATTATTTGAGCCACAACTTCACTTCCGGCTTGATAGCTAATTAGTGATTAGTGTCTCATGGACTTAAGTGACGGGTTTGGCTTCAAACCACAATCCTCAGATTTCAGCCTTCTGATTATAAGCATTTTTCTTGGTAATTAAGGAAACAGACTACAATTTTTATGGAGTTTTTCCAAGGCCATTTGCAAATCAGTAAATAGGTCAAGATATATTCCAGGTCTGTTCAGCTCAAATCTATCCTTTAGCTCTTCTATCTTCCTGGACATATCCATTCCAGTCCTATGCCTCTGTATACTATGCTGTTGTGTCACTACAGAGAAGCCATCAGAATCCACTTCCAAAAGCTGGCAAGCCTTCTTCCTTCAATTACTTACAGGTTGTTTTTATTTCTGGTTGAGGGAGTATGCTTGTCTTGCATGCACAGAAAGCTAGAAGTGCCAGAAAATTAATATTCTTGTAGTAACCATCAAATTAATGATATGTGAGGAGCTGGAGAAAAAGAAATATACTGACATTTCTACCCTTTCATAGATAACTCTGGAGTATATTTCATCCCATCTTCTAGTTGTCCCCTGTGAGATTGACTGAGCATAGAGTAACCTAGCAGATAATACTCAACCCACTTATTGACCTTATCCTCTTCTCTGACAATTTGTGCAGCCACTATCTGATATTTCCAGGAATTGTATCCCAAATTCACTACTCATACCAAACTTTTCTCAGAACCTACTGGTGGAGAATTTAACTTGAGACAATCATAGTGATCCCTTGGATTTCTCATGGTCATAGCTCAGTAACTGGTCCTTGGACTTGCTGAGTTTAAGTCAAATCTGGATTAATAGCTGTGGATTCTTCCACCATGCTCCATTGGGATGTGTTTTTTCTTTACCACTTTTGTTATCAATATCTCCTATTAGCTATGGAGAACTCTTAAGCGCTTCAGGTATCTCAGGATCTACTCATGTCACAATGCAATAATGTTATTCATTAAGAGGCAAAAGTATGCTCATTCTTTTGGTTGTTGTTGATTGTGGGGCTTGAACTCAGGGTCCAAGTGTTGTCCCTGAGCCTCTTAGTGCTTAAGGCTAACACTTTATGACTTGAGCCACAGCATCACTTCCAGTTTCTGAGTGATTAATTGAAGATAATAGTCTGACAGGGTCTTTTCTGCCCAAGCTGGCTTTGAACCACAATCCTTAGATCTCAGCCTCCTGGGTAGCTAGGACTACAGATGTGAGCCACCAGCCCCTGGCTATATTCTAATTTTTTTTTTTTTGGCTGGTCGTGGGGCTTGAATTCAGCTTGGGCGCTGTCCCTGCACTCTTCAGCTCAAGGCAAGAACTCTACTGCTTGAGCCAGAGTGCCACTTCCGGTTTTCTAGTGGGTTTTTATTGGAGATAAGAGTCTCATGGCTTTTCTTGCGAGGTTGGCTTTGAACCGAGATACTCAGATCTCAGCCTTCTGAGTAGCTAGGATTACAGGCCTGAGCCACCAGTGCCCAGCTTATTCTAATTTTTAACAGCAACAAAATACTCTGGAACAATTTATCTAAGTATCAAACCTTGAATGCTGTCTGTCAATACAAGCTAATAATGCTCACCTACAAGTGCACTCTCTGAAAACTCCTGCAGCTTATACATTTTAGTACAAATATTATATTTTCATTCACATTTGCAGCACTAATGAAATTTCTAGAGTGTTTTATTTTCTGCTTTGTCATTACCATCCATCTTTCTTGAACTTTATTATTGACCCATAAGAAAGTAATTCTGCTTTTTGGTAGAGCTTATAGATCAGAGAGAGAAATAAACATGAGTAAAATTCAGGGTACATTCAGTTTAATTTTGTGTTGAGGTTTGGGAAATTCAACCCTACCCTGTTAGGTTCATCTCATGAGTAGCTTGTATATTTTTCAAACAGCCTTTTTATAAGCAATTTTGTTGATAGACAATGAATGTTAAAACAAATAATGTAAAAACTGGAATTTAGAAAAAAAACCCTTTAATGGGTAAAGGGATATATTAAATGCAAGTATGAGTCTGTGAATGACCTAGGACAAGTATGTTTAATCAGGTTACAGCTGATTTAATTCCTGCAGAGCAGCAGGTCTATTTGTTGGCCTCCGGATCTTAGGAGCTGGCTCAGTGCCTGTACCAAAGGAAGCCCTAAAGTATTTGTTAAACTAATTAATGAATGACCAACAAAAATGTATATATTTTATTTAAAAACATCATTCTGTTTTAAAAAACCCATCCATGTTGACTAGAAGCTGAGGGTAGTGGTGTAGTAGGGGCCATGGAAATTCAGTGTGTTAATGTCTTATTACATATATATTATTTCTAGAAGGTTTCAAGAAGTAATATACCTTTCTTTTGTGAGAAAAACGTGTTCCCATTAATTTTTGTTTTGTTTTTGTTTTTGGGTCCAGTCGTGGGGCCTGAACTCTGGGCCTGGGCACTGTTCCTCAGCTCTTCAGCTCAAGGCTAGCACTCTACCACTTGAGCCACAGTGC
>NW_012281480.1:0-5892 GCF_000151885.1 Dipodomys ordii
AAAAAAGCCGGAAGTGGTGCTGTGGCTCAAGTGGTAGAGTGCTAGCCTTGAGCTGAAGAGCTGAGGGACAGCGCCCAGGCCCAGAGTTCAGGCCCTGCGACCGGACCCCCCCCCCAAAAAAAAATCATTGCTTTGTCCCAGATTATAATCTATATTTGCTATGTTATTGGCATTCTCTGTATTATTTGCCTACTTGCTGTGGAAATTTCATTTTTTTTAGCATGTAAAATATGTTTTATTGTTCTTTAAAAGGGCTCGTGGTTTGGTTTTAATCAGGCTGTACACCTCTCATCAGTTTGATACCTCTTCCCATGTCAGACTGGCTTCAGCTAGCAATACTTCATTAAATCCAAAACAACAACAAAAAGTTTTAATTTTGAGAGAAAGCAATTCCAGTTCTGAGAACATTAGTTTGTAATTTAAAACAAAATCAGGGCAAATGTTTCATGTTCCTTTATACACCCTCTCACACAGAACCAGGAATGTAATTCTCCTTAGGCAGGTACTAACACTGATGGGCATAGTCAATAAAATTTACTACAGTATGTCAACTGAAAAGGTTTTTTGATGGTATTGATCAAAACTCTTAGAATCAACAGCCTTTATCTACACTTAGAAAGGTATGATGTTCTGATCTTGAGTAGTCTATATTATCTGTTGTCATGTTCAAAAATAAAAGAATTTCAGTTAATACTATCTTTTTTTTAACTTTAAAGTTCTAGAATGAATGGCAAAAGTCATTATTTTTTTCTTCTGGCATGAAGAAGGAGAAAATATACATTTGCACTTAAAAATAAAAACTCTGTCAGTAGGAAAGCGGCAGTTTACATAGCCAGCCAACATGTGAGATATCATCAGTGTGAGATGAGGTCCCAGTTCATTCCTACTGGCCTACCTGATGCTACAAAATGAGAAGCTTATAGCTTGGCACAGCAAATTCCCATAGGACATGATGACTCTAAGCCTGGATTCAGAGCCTTAGAAGCAGGGCAGTACTAATCTGAAATTTAATTCTTACATGTAAAATAGAGTAAGAGCCCCCAGTGAAGTCCTTCCACGCCCTTTGTCATTGTAGCCTGGTTGTAACTGCCTTCTACAAATGAAAAAGTGTTGAATCCAGAGGAGAATCTGTAAACATGCCACCATACCACCTCCCAAGCAACACAGTCCCTTTGCTATTGATCTGGGCTGCTTAATATTGCTTGCTTATGCTGCCTGGTACAGCCTGTGGACACACATTCATTAGGCATCGCTAACTCCAAACTGGTGATTTTTTTTTTCCTTATCTCAGAAAGAACCTAGTAAGAAAATAACAAGGCAATCAGTGGCTAAGCTGAACTGTACATATAGGGAGCAGTTTCTCAAGACCAAAATACGGTGAATTTGCTGTTGCTCCTTTGTTTCTTGGAAATCTAGGGTACAAATAAGTCCTAAAATAATAAGAAACTATAAGTAAGTATTCTGACAGAAAAGTCCGAATAGAGCTATAGCCCTCAACTCTTCAGTGTACCACTGTTCTAATTCTCTGCCTGGACACATCTTTAGTAATGGCCTGAGTTGTCTTCTTCAGCAAACAAGCTTTCTGGGATACCCATTTAGCTTCAATGGATGAGCAAGATTTCTACTTTCAGCTAAGTTGTACGAGCATACTCCTTCAAATGCCATTTCCCAGTAATTTACAAAAACAAAAGGCTCCTGGCTACTTTGCCTAATATTAGATTGGAGCTTTGAAGAAAAGAAACTGAACACCCCATCATCAGTAAACACTAAAAACCACCTGCATCACACACAGACACACACACAGACACACACACGCACAACTGTTCTTTTTTTTCCAGGTACTTTGGAAGTTGCATTTGTCCATTTCATGTATGCTAAATTCTTGCTTATCCTTGGGTCTACTTTTGGACTCATCATTTTTGTTAGTCTGGCAATCTTCCTCCTCCCCACCCCTAAATAGCTATACATCAAGCAAACTTGGATGTATCATAAATATCTTAAATAGAACTAAAAAAGAAGTAACAATGCTTATTTTATCTTTCTTTTGGGGTAATGGGGTTTTGAACTCAGGGTCTTGTGCTTAACTAAATAACCATTTGAGCCACATTCCTATCTTAAAGTTTTGGGGGCAGTACTGCAGTTACAGTTGAGAGCCTTGAACAATTTCTGACACTGGGTAATGGATACGTGAAAGGTTTATTACCTAATTCTATAATAGAAAAGAGGAAAATTTTAAAGGAAAATTAGTTCTTTAATTTATTAATTGGGAGAGAAATTTTTTCTGCATATATATGTAGATGCATATAATGGAATAATAGAAGATTAGTATACTGTATGTTTTTTAAAACCTTCCAACAGATTTCTTGCAAGTAAGCAAGGTAAAAAGATAATCCAGTAAAAAAATAAAATGAGTAAAAATAAAAATGAGTAAGCATTTAATGGAAGAAAAAGTATAAATAACAGGAAAACATGAAAAGCATGACCTCAGTAGTACTTTGGGAGAGGCTAGTCAAATAATAATAATAGAATTTTAATCCCTCTTGCTTAGAAAAAAGTTATGATGGTCAGTATCAGGGGAATTGAGTACTTTCCTATGATGTTGATGAGAAAATAAGTGATACATCCCTTTCTACTAAAAAAAAAAAGAAAACAAGGAAATTTGATACATACCAATTAAAATAATTTGTTTTACTAGTTATTATATTTCTCATTATCTATCCTAGAAAACACATTTACAAAAAACATTCAGTGACATATTCTTTGTTGTATTACAGGTGATGACTTAAAATTTTCAAACTTAAAGTGTTCATTATCGAATGAATGGGTGCTATAGTGTATACTGTTAAAAATGTTTAAATTGATAGCTATGTATTTTATGATTTGATAAATTGTGAGTTGTTAACTATTAAGTGTATATGTTACCTTTTCAATAGGAAGTACAGTTTTGTGTTGACATTCATGTATAATACATTGAAAATGGTTTCCAGTAATTGGTTGGAAATGAGAATTGCTTTTATGGCAGGCTTACATTATCTATTTTTTATTTAAAAAATTCTTAAACTACAGTTGTCTGTCTTGGGAGTGATCTATACTGTTTTCTAAATTTAAATTTTTTTGTCATTTTACTTTTCTATTTATATTTACTGTAAAAAAAAAGCCAATATCTATTATTTTCTGTAGAACTTTGAAAAAAATCATTTGGGGTAAAATTTTGTAGTTTTCATTATTTACTAGTTATTTACTGTAGCCTTAAGCTAAAGCATATTTAGAGTTTTTGTGCATTAATGAAAGAACTTTTATAAACAAATCTTAAGCTTTTCAAATATCTCTTATTCTGTCACATGGGACTGGTGGATCTATTTCCATGGTAACAAGCTGTAATTTAAACTCAGCCTTGGGCTTTGGGCATTTCTTTGTGATTGCTTTTATAACTGTCATAACATTAGCTATTTTGCACTGCTTCAGATTAGTGGATAAAATTGAGCAGATTTTATAGGTCAGAATGTAATGGACGTTGAAGTATCCGATGTGAAGAAGGTACTTTTTCTTCTTATTTTCTTTTACATGTAAAATTTGCATGATTTGTACTGAAAAGGTCATTTGGCTTTCAGACTAATAACAAAAGGTAAACTGATTTGTTTTATGTGTCCTGAGTAGTAATGGTGATGTTTTAATCTTTTTTGAAAATGAGTATATTTCAACTTTAAAAGATTGACCTCTTATTTGTAAATAGCGTGATGAAATACATAATATTGAAAGTTTTCTTTTTAAATTTAATTTTCCTTCCTTTTTTTTTTAATAGAGTCTAGTGCTGGCAGAAAATAGTCCTGGAAAGGATAGTACTGAATATATTATTATTTTTGAGCCTCGGTTATCACCTTTAACAAGAACATTAGAGCCATATATACTACCATTTATGTTTTATAACGGTAAGTTTTACAGTGGCAAATTTCTAAAGTCCATTATTAAATCCCATTTGTAATGGTAGCTTCAATTAGTTAGTTTTGCTTTCTGTTAACATGACGCCGTATTTTGGTAAAGTCACAGTTTTTAAGTTAACATTATTTGAATTTTTTTTCTTAGATGTTAAGAAGCAGCAACAAATGGCAGCACTTACAAAAGAAAAGGACCAGTTATCTAAATCTATTATTATGTATAGAAGTCTATTTGAAGCAAGCAAACAGCTTCTTGATGAAATGAAATGTAAGTCATTTTGTTTTCAGAAGCAGTAAAAAGTTATGCTTTGGGAAATGATCATGCAGGTGGTAGAAACTGTGAGACTTATCTTGTGTCTATTTTCATTGTACTGTAAGTAAAATGAAGAAAACTGGCTTTTTTTCTTTTAAACTCAGAACCAGGCTGCTTGGCAGGCTTGTTTTGCTAATGCTCCTCTACCACTTGATATATGCTTCCAGCCTAAGCTAACTTTCAAATCTTGAACCTTGATCTCAGCCTCTTGAGTATAGCTAAGATTCACAAGCATAACCTGCTATATTGCTTTTTAGCTGTTTTTAAGATAAAATGTCTGTGTATCTTGCCACCAATTGTAAAATTTTGGGGTTTTTTATTAGAAGTCTCAATATGACACAAATTTAAGGTTTCTCACATATTCATGGTATTTGTGCCTAGTGCCTACATTATACCTAGCCTTACATTATTACATAGAGTAATGAGTAAATTCATATTTAGCTTGAGTCATAAACTTTATGTACTCTAGGGGTGTATGGGGCCATAAGCAGTAAAACTGAAAAATATATCACTTATTCTTAAGTCAGTCCAGAATGTTTGCTTCGTTTTTAAGTGATAAAATTAAAACAAGGCATTGACTGTATTTGCTTTATCACTTTGTCTGTTTACATTTTAACTTGTGTTTTTATGTTGTATACTAGTTATATAGTTAAATAATGTTATATACTTAATATTTTCATCAGCTAACCAACATACATTCATTGCCTGCCACACATTTTTAGATATCTATATGCAACATCAGAGATCTTGTAGACATTAAGTTAGGTAATAGCATATCATTTGCATAGCACTGTTTTTATTGTATTAATTGGTTCTGATACTATCCATGTATAGTTATTTGTAAATCATTTGTGGCATAGGATGTGATATTCCTTTTAGCCACGTTAATTTTATTTTTCCTTTTTATACAGTAGAATTGAACATTAATATTTATAATTTAATCTTGAGTTTCTAAAGTAAGTGCCTGTCAATTTTCATTTTGCCATCGAAACATTAAGTAGAAAATTAAAAATTGAATTTTTTTTAAAGCTAAATTTTGAGGATTTTTAAAAATTGAATATTTTTGTTTTCAATTTTAGGCCAAGTGGAAGAAGCAAAATTAAAGGAGTCCCAGTTGCGAAATGAGTTGAAAACATATAATATTGATATTCCTACAACACAACAGGTATAGCTTACAAAGTATACATTAAATGTTATTTTAGTTTTTATTTTTGGCACAGCTAGTTGTTTGAACTCTTTGTCTCTTGTTTGTCAGACAGGCTCTGTACCACTACTTCAGCCCTATTTGCATTGGTTTTTTTGTTGTTGTTTTGTCTTGTTTTTAGTGATAGTCTTGTTTCTTACCCATGAGCATGTTTGGACCTTAGTCTGTCTTTATGCTTCCGGTCCTCACTGAGATGAAAGGCACTATTTCATGTGTTTGAAAACTTCCTGTAGTTTCTTTTGTTGTTGATTTGTATTTATATTCCATTGTGGTCTTATAGAATAGAGGGGGTTATCCCAGTTTTCTTACATTTATTGAGACTCACTTTGGGTCCGGCTTTAACTCTGGGCCTGGGCGCTGTCCCTCAGCTCTTCAGCTCAAGGCTAGCACTCTACCACTTGAGCCACAGCGCCACTTCCAGCTTTTTTTTTTTTTTTTTC
>NW_012281481.1:0-1004 GCF_000151885.1 Dipodomys ordii
TATTTGCAATAACTAGTATATGTCTGAGTCAAGCAGAAAAGGTCAGATAAGTTGATGTTAGGGAAATGAACCTTAAGATATGTATTCAAATGTTTGTTTTTCTTTCATGCGATTGTTTCTAACACTTTTATAAGATTATTTCTTTGTTGATTTGTATGTCTCTCCCCCACGGTATAACCCCTGTTTTTACTGTATTTGATGCTGGTATAATTTGTGGAGGGGAAGGGAAAAAAACAAATCGTTTAAATTGGGATCATTGCAACAGTGAGATGTACAAGTCTTTATGTCGAAAACGAACTTTACAACTTTGGGGGGCGGGAGGAGGATTGGGGGGAGGATGGAAAGGAATGGGAATGGTAAACCAAGGAGGAGGCTACAATGCTTGATAAGAAATGTACTCATTATCTTGCCTATGTAATTGTAACCCCTCTGTAAGTTGTTTCACAATAAAAAAAAAGAATAAGGAAACCATTTAGTAAATCCAGAAAACTGGTCACCAGTGGCTCACACTTCTAACCCTAGCTACCCAGGATTCTGATATCTGGAAGAGTGAAGTCTGAATCTAACATGGGCAGAAATATTCTCAAGACTACCTCTCCAATGAAGTAGCAAAATGCTGGGCTGGGGCATGGTGCAAGTGGTTTGGTAACAGTCCAAATAAGTAAGCCAAATAAGATTGAGGTCTCTGAGTCCAAACTTCAGTACAAGCAAGAAGAAAATAAAGGAGAATACAAATAAATATTTTGAATTAAGTAAGGAAATTGATCAAGGGAAACAATTTCTTATTTCCTGTGGAAAAATGTATCTCCTCAGTATACTTATTTTCATTAATCAGTCTCTTAGGTAACTGGTGATTTTGATAACAAAGAAAAAATGAACAATTTTTTACTGAGGATAATCTCCTACAGTGTTCTGTATAGATAGGTAATTGTCCATTGTCTTCTCTCTGACCCTATAATCTGGTAGACAATTTTTTTTTTTTTTGTCAGTCGTGGGGCTTGAAC
>NW_012281482.1:0-1785 GCF_000151885.1 Dipodomys ordii
GAGGGACAGCGCCCAGGCCCAGAGTTCAGGCCCCACGACTAGACCCAAAAAAATAAAAAATAAAAAATAAATAAAACTCTAGTACTACCCCCAAAAGATGCAATTGTACAGTCATTACTAAATAAAGATTTCATAGGAATACGACATAGTAATTACTTAGTAAGTGTGAATGAGTTACTCTTTGAGGGGGGAGGAAGAGTCTGGAGACATCCAGACCCTGAACTGCTGTGGGAAGGGATACTTACTTGAGTCATCCAGCTTTGAAGACTAGATTTTAACTTAAAAGTCGCCCTTCCTTCTCCTTTCCTCTCTAGACATTTCTTAGTTCTTCCTTTTCACAAACGTTCTTCATTATAATCAGGTTTTCCTTGAAAGTTGCTGACAAATGATGCATCCAGAAAGGTCAGGGGTCACTGGCCCCTGCCTCCTGCAGCTCCAGGCCGGAAACATCCAAGGGAAAATGCTTTTATTCATTGGGTCCCAGTCAGAGAAAACAGGCACAACTCACATTGTCCCTTGCTTCTGTGTTTTCAGCAACTCAAGCATCCCAACCTTGTCAATCTCCTGGAAGTGTTCAGGAGGCGGCGGCGGCTTCACCTGGTGTTTGAGTATTGTGACCACACAGTGCTTCATGAGCTCGACAGATACCAGAGAGGGTGAGTGACCATCACTGACCACACAGCACAACTGAGCAAAATAAGCCAGGACTTGAGTGGGAACAGTAGCAGTAATGACTCTTTAAGACTCTGTGAGAAGCCAGGCCTGGTGGTACATGCCTATAATCCCAGCACTAAGAAGGCTGAGGTAGGAAGATTGAGAGATTGAGGTCATCTTAGATAAGACCCTGTCTCAAAAACCAAAATGAACCATTGCAAGTGGCTCAACTAGGAAGGCACCAGCCTTGAGTAAAAAAAAAAAAAGCCCAGCAAGAGTGCAAGGTCCAGGGGCTGGGAAGGTGGCTCCGTGGTAGAGTGCTTGCCTTGCATGCATGAGGCCCTGGGTTCGATTCCTCAGCACCACATAAGCAAAAAGAAAAAGGCCGGAAGTGGCACTGTGGCTCAAGTGGTAGAGCACTAGCCTTGAGCTGAAGAGCTGAGGGACAGTGCCCAGGCCCAGAGTTCAGGCCCCACCATCGATTAAAAAAAAAAAAATCAACACTCAAAACTCAGAGAGAAAACTCAGAGACCAAAATGAAATAGCAGCCAAGAGTGGAAACTTTATACATGAATAACTAACTTTGACTCTGCCCAGTCCAGGCTCCTAGATCAAATGGAATGGAAGGCCAGTAATGGTGGCCTGGTAGTGACTCAGAGACCTTCAAGACTAGCCCAGTATAAACCAGAGGGTTGGGAAGTGAGACTAGGCCAGAGGCTTGACCTCCCTGGCTCATAAAGATGAAGAGATTATCAATGATGAGACAGATGGTCTTGCAGAATATGTGGTAGTTTGTCTGTCTGTTAAGATTTCTTCCATGCTTGGCCAGACACAAGTGCCTCATATATGTAATCTCAGGAGGTTGAGATCTGAGGATCGTGGCTCAAAGCCAGCCTGGGCAGGATAATCTGTTGAGACTTTCTTATCTCTAATTAACCAGCAGAGAGCTGGGAGGAGAGTTCAAGTGGTAGAGCACTTGAGCCTTAAGTGAAAATGCTAAGGGATAGTACCCAGGCTGAGTTCAAGCTCCTGTACCAAAAAAAAAATAACAAAGATTTCTTGGTTGCATACTGCCATGCTGGCTGAGCTTGTATGAGGTCCATCCATCATGTCACTTGGTTCTGGTCTTGA
>NW_012281483.1:0-3858 GCF_000151885.1 Dipodomys ordii
GAGAGAGAGAGAGAAAGAAACAGAGAGAGGGGGAGAACTTAACTCTTCTGGATGATTTACATCTGTTTTTTCTCTTTCTTTTTAATGAAATGGTATTTGATTTTTCTCCAGCAGTTATGCTGTATCATTTGAGATAGTCAAGTGATTTTTTTTCCATCATGGGGCTTGAATGCCCCTCAGCTCTTCAGCTCAAGGCTAGCGCTCTACCACTTGAGCCACAGTGCCACTTCTGGCCTTTTTTCTGCTTATGTGGTGCTGAGCAATCGAACCCAGGCCTCATGCATACAAGATAAGCACTCTACCACTGAGCCACCTTCCCAGCCCTAAGTGATTTTATTTTTTTAAGACAAGATCTTTCTGTGAACTCCAAACAGGCTTCAAAACTTGAAATTCTCCTGCCTCTGCCTCTGTCTCTCTAGTGTTGAGATTAGAGGCATAAACCACTCTAGCAAGTTCCAATGATTTTTGTCTTTTATTTTGTTCATGTCTTGTATTATGTTGACTGAGTTTTGTTGGTTTCAAACTAATCTTTGTTGGGTGACAGCTTGTCTTTCTAGACTGATGGTTGCTTTATCCATTTTTTTTTTCCTTATAAGAACAGGAGTGATGAAATTTCTACGACCTGCTTCAGGTTTTTTTAAGTGCCTGAGAACTCATCTCTTTTTTTTTCTTATACTTGAGATTCTTTCTTCCTCACTTACAGCACTCACTCTAGATTGTCAAATGCTACATCCCGCCTGCCAACTCTGCACTTGCACATGCGATTGCCATTGCTAGCTGCTGTTTTATCTCCTTCTATGTCTACATTTATGTCTGAGCAAATCAGGAGTCACAAATAACCATGGATTCTATCATAAGCATTTATGTTCCTGTGGAACAAAGCATTATATATTGTATGTCGTAAATGCTCAGTAGGTGCTGACCAGATGCTGGGGGCTTACTCCTGTAATACTAACTATTCAAGAGACTGAGAAGTGAGGATTGTAGCTTGAAGTCAGCCTGGAAAGGAAAGTCCATAAAACGCTGATCTCCAGTTAACTACCAAAAAGCCAAAAGTAGAGCTGTGACTCAATTGGTAGAGTGATTGCCTGAGCAAAAATGGTCAATTCCTAGCACTGAGACAAAAAAATAGAGGTATAAAAACAAATGTTCATATCTATCTATCTATCTATCTATCTACCTATCTATCTATATATCTATATTTGAATACATAGCTTATCTCCTTTCTCCATGAGGATGCATACATCTGTATGAAGATTGGCTCTAGACAGCTTGGCTTGTTCCCTGTGTAGCAGCTCTTAGATCTTTGACATTTATTTCTTAATCTCATTTTATCTCCTCTCTGTCTCAGTCTCTTTCTCTGTCTCTCTCTCTCTGTATATAAAAAGCACTTTGTTATTGAGAGAGGATTGCAGAGTTAAATTGTTTCATAACTTGCACAAAGCATTTTGAACAAAGCTTGGTAGTCTGTTGTAAGGCACAGTAACTGTTAACCATTAGGAGTCAGATAATATTATGGTTGTGTGATATGGTGCATTATTACTTGTCCATAACATTCCTTGATCAGCCTTATGACCCACCATTCCTGGGCTATTCAATACCCGGTTTAAATATTAAATACCTGGCTACTCCCAAAGCACAGCACATACTCATACTTCATCTTTTTCAAGCACATACTGTCTTGGCTTGTTACCAATATCCTACCTATCCATGCAAATTCATCTCAGCACCTTTCTTATCCAGTAATAATTATTAATTCTTCCACATAAGATTACCACTCATTCTCAGAGTTCTTTTTGCATATGAATACTTAGGTTATAGCTGCATAATATTGCTTGTTATACTTAGGTTATAGCTACATAATATTGCTTGTTTTATTTTAAACAGTAAAAGTCAGTAGCTTGTTTATCTATAACTGCTATACCATGGTGTTTAGCACAAAGTTGTTCAATAAATACTTGTGGAATGTATGTAGATGAAAGGATCTGATGCTGGGATCTTCCCAGTTCCAATCTGAACAAAAATAATCAGGCTATTGCACCGACACATTGGTGCTATCTGAGGCAATTCTTCCATAACCTGTGCTCTCTAGAAGTGGGTATATCACCCTTCAGTATTGCTAAGTATTTGTGTCTTGCCTAGAAAACAGAGAGCTGGTGTAGGTATCAGATTGGTCTTGCTCAATTATTTAGATGCTGAGTAAGTATACCAAGAAATACCCGTTCAATAAATTAATTGTTTCAGTGTTACATGGTAAAAGGAAAGAGAATGAAAAGTGCAGATTAAAAGTTTAATTTTTCAACGTTAAATAAAGTTGAGTACAAATTTAAAGAGTCAAGTGTCTACATTAAAATATTGTAGAATACAAAAAAGATTTTTGTCTCAGGGAAAATATGCCAATATTTTTTGGGGAAAATATGTGTGAAATAGGACAGATTTGAATAAATTTGTATTTTAGTTTAAGTTTTTCTTCCATGAAACAAATATTTGGACATTGCAATATTAAAGTTAATTATTTCTCTTCTACTTATAATTCTCTGATTGGTAGCAGTTTAAATCCTACTTTTTGAATATGTGTTTGCTAGATCATTCCAGCATTTCAAAGAGAATATGGATTTGGGAAAATAAATATTTCTCTAATAGGTAGGAGTGAAAAGGGATTTCTTAAACCATTACCATATTTAGATAAGTTTGGAAATGAAGAAAATACCCATTACTGCACAAGCAACTTCCATGTGGAGTTTCATATTCTCCTTGCTTACCTCTTTTCTTCAAATGCCTTGAACCCTAAAGACAGTCTGGCCTACATTCTTCTATTCTAGAACAAGAAACAACAAAATGATTCAAATCACGGTTCTTTAGGTGACTGTGCGACAAATAGGCTATATCAAGTACATCCAAAGTAATCATACTTTGTACATCCTATATATCAAGTACATCCAAAATAATCATACAAGTAATCATATGACTTATTTTAGTAATGATTTTAGATCTAAAAGGTCTAGTCAAGAAAAAATTATTATTACTATGGTTGTCAGGTTCCAGTGTCTCATGCTTGTAATCCTGTTCAAGAGGCTGAGATATGAGGATTGTGGTTTGAAGCCAGCTGGGGTTGAGTCTCAAATGTTAGAGTAATAACCTTGATCAAAAATGCTCCCTGAGTTCAATCTCCAGAATCAACACACACACACACACACACACACACACACACACAAGCAAAGAACCCTATTGCTTTTTCGTAATCTGAAAAGGTTGCTATTCTATGCTTTTACAATCTATTTCACCTCATTCAGTCTTTTCAAATACTTCCCTATTGTTCTTCAGTTCCTGCTGCCCCTATTATACCAAGATTATAGTAGATAACTCTTGTTGATGAATTACCATGTGCAATGCACAGTCTTAAGTGTTTATGTGTGCTTTCTCAGTTACAAACTTGATCAGCAGATGTCATTGAGATCCCTGTAAGGAGCTGAATCTGTGGAGATTTTTAGTTGCTCAACTAGATAGACTAGCTCTTTGTTCTAAGGAGCATACTTGAAAGGATCAAACTTGGGTTAGATTCCTAAGTCATTTCTCTTTCCTTTTGGCCAATGTATCTTTTCTCATGACACATCTATTGCTGACTTTAAAATAGAAGCAATGATACATGATAAAGTCTGTAATGGATCTGATATGTCTCCGCATCTCTAATGGACAAGGCTTATGTTTTCCACAACATGCCACCATGCACCCTAATTTTCTGTTTTAAAAAGCTGATAAGTGAAGTAAGCCAGGCCCAAAGAAACATAGGTCCCATGGTTTCCCTTATTTGCAATATCTAGTATATGTATGAGTCAAGCGGAAAAGGTCAAATAATGT
>NW_012281484.1:0-1237 GCF_000151885.1 Dipodomys ordii
GCCAGAAGTGGCGCTGTGGCTCAAGTGGTAGAGCACTAGCCTTGAGCTGAAGAGCTGAGGGACAGCGCCCAAGCCCAGAGTTCAGGCCCCACTACGGGACCCAAAAAAAAAACAAACCCCAAACCAAAAACCAAAACACCCCACTGGCCTGGTGCTAGGAGCTAATGCCTGTAATCCTAGCTACTCAGGAGGCTGAGATCTGATGATCACGGTTCAAAGCCAGCTTGGCCAGGAAAGTCCATGAGACTCTTTTTTTTTTTTGGTCCAGTCATGGGGCCTGAACTCTGGGCCTGGGTGCTGTCCCTCAGCTCTTCAGCTCAAGGCTAGCACACTGCCACTTGAGTCACAGCGCCACTTCTGGCTTTTTTCTTTTTGCTTATGTGGTGCTGAGGAATCGAACCCAGGGCCTCAGGCATGCAAGGCAAGCGCTCTACCACTGAGCCAACTTCCCAGCCCTCCATGAGACTCTTATCTCTGATAAACCACCAGAAAAGTGGAATAGAACTGTGACTCAAAGAGATAGCCTTGAGCAAAAAGCTCAGGGACAGTGCCCAGCCCCTGAGTTTAAGCCCCCTGACTGAAAACAACAACAACAACAAAACCAACACCCCACGCGTGGATGTTCTCATGAGAAGCAGAGTTGAAATTTAATTTCACCTGACTCCAAGAGTAACATATATTCAAATAGACGAGGCAGGTGTTGGGCGTGTCATAAAGAAGAGAGGCTGATTTCATTGGGGAACCCAAGGCTGGTAGAGGAGATATGTAGCGTTTAGTCCTGGGCCTTGGGAGACAAACTTCCACAGTTGATCTCAGAGGTTTATGCTGGCAAAGTACAAGGACCAAACTCACATGTATTGGAGGAAAGGGAGCCTCTGTTTCTGATTGCTCTCCTTCCACTCACAGTGAATTCCTACTTGACAGCCTTTAAGACATTGGTTGCACGTGGCATTCTGTCAGTGGATTTGACAGAACCCCTGTTCTTTCTTCTTTCTGGAAACTCTTCCTAAGCTGCTCTTCATAGCTTTTTTAAAGAATTTTTAAAATTTTTGGATTGTTATTTTAAGGGTGATGTGCAGAGGGGTTATAGTTACCTAGGTTAGATAAAAAACAAACTTCCTTCCTTCCTTCCTTCCTTCCTTACTTTCTTTCTTTCTTTCTTTCTTTCTTTCTTTCTTTCTTTCTTTCTTTCTTTCTTTCTTTCTTTCTTTCTTTCTTTCTTTCTTTCTTCCTTCCT
>NW_012281485.1:0-1343 GCF_000151885.1 Dipodomys ordii
GGCACTGTGGCTCAAGTGGTAGAGTGCTAGCCTTGAGCTGAAATGCTGAGGGACAGTGCCCAGGCCCAGAGTTCAGGCCCCACAACCGGACACCCTCCCCCCCCCCAAAAAAAAACCCTGCAAACCAGCCAGGTGCTAGTGACTCACACCTGTAATCCTAACTATTCAGGAGGCTGACATCTGAGAATCATAGTTTGAAGCCAGCCCAGGGAAGAAAACTCTGTGATTAACCACAATTAACCACAAAAAGAGCTGGAAGTGAAGCAGTGGCTCAAGTGGTAGAGCACTATTCCTGAGCAGAAGAATTCATGGACAGGGTCCAGGCACAGGATACAAGCCTCAGGACCAGCACACACACAAACAAAACAACAACCAAAAAAGAAAGCTACAAATCCAAACAAACCCAAACAAAGCTCTAGAAAACACACACACACAAGTGCGTGTGTGCGTGTGCGTGTGCGCATACACACATATTCAAAATAATAAATGTTTGCTGGCAGGGGCACAGTAATCCCAAATTATGCAGGAAATAACGATGGGAGATCTAGGTAGGAGACAAGGCCTGAGCAAAGAACCCATAAATATATAATGTTATATTTTATACAGGTATATTATATCTAAGAGTCATGAAACCTTAGATGTTCATGAAACCTTAAAACAGAAATGAAAGCAAGAATTTTTAAATGCTGAGCAAAAAGAGCTCAGGGACAGTGCCCAGACCCTGACTCACAACTGACAAAAAGTCTCGTGGATTTTTCTGCCACAGCTGGCTTTGAACCATGATCCTTAGTTCTCAGCCTCCTGAGTAGCTAAGATTACAGGTGCTCCTGACTAGAGTAAGCACACTTATTATTTTTTGGGGTCCGGTCGTGGGGCCTGAACTCTGGGCCTGGGCACTGTCCCTCAGCTCTTCAGCTCAAGGCTAGCGCTCTACCACTTGAGCCACACAGCGCCACTTCCGGCTTTTTTCTTATGTGGTGCTGAGGAATCGAACCCAAGGCCTCGAGCATGCAAGGCAAGTGCTCTACCACTGAGCCACCTTCCCAGCCCTGTTGAGGCAAGTTTGAAATCAGACCTCATCTCAAAAACAAACAGCATGAGAAAGTCATACACAAGCATGTATATAGCCTATGATTCTACAAATATCCTAGGAACATTCTAGAAAAGGTAAGACTACAAGGACAAAAAACACATCAGTCAATGGTTGCCAGGGGAAGAAGAAGGGTTGTCTTAGAAAGGGCCACAACAGGGGCTGGGAAGGTGCTCAGTGGTAGAGCGCTTGCCTTGCATGCCTGAGGCCCTGGGTTCGATTCCTCAGCACCACATAAGCAAAAAGAAAAAAG
>NW_012281486.1:0-3536 GCF_000151885.1 Dipodomys ordii
TATATATATATATATATGATGGGAAAACCACCTTCTGTCTTTACAAACATGGCTCCTTGCCAGGTGTCATCTGTGATTGTAGCTACTCAAGAGGCTGAGATCTGAGGATCGAAGTTCAAAGCCAGCTTGGGTAGGAAAGTCTTGCAAGACCCTTTTGTCTGTCAGGCTTGAATTCAGAGCCTGAGCACTATCCCTGAGCCCTTTCACTGTAGTACTTTGAGCCACAGCACCACTTCTGGTTTTTGAGTGATTAACTGGAGATTGAGTCTTACAGATTTTCCTGCTTGGGCTGGCTTTGAACTGTGATCTTCAGATCTCAATCTCCTGAGTAGCCAGAATCACAGGTGAGACACTGGAGCCTAGCTTGTAAGACTTTTTGTTGTTGTTGTTGTTGTTGGTTGTGGGGCTTGAACTCTGGGCCTGGGCGCTGTCCCTCAGCTCTTCAGCTCAAGGCTATTAGCGCTCTACCACTTGAACCACAGCACCACTTCCACTTTTCTGGTGGTTTATTGGAGATGAGTGTCACAAAGTTTCCTGCCCGGGCTGGCTTTGAACCACAATCCTCAGATCTCAGCCTCTTCAGTAGCTAGGATTACAGGCATGAGCCACAAGTGCCTGGCTCTGTAAGACTCTTATCTTCACTAAATTTCCAAAAAAGCTGGAAGTAGAGTTGTGGCTCAAGTGGTAGAGAGCTAGTCTTGAGCAAAGGAAGCTTAGGGACAGTGCCTAGGCCCTGAGTTCAAGCCTCAGGATGGACACATTAAAAAATCCCAAACATAGCCCCTTCCAGCCTGGGCCTTGAGACAGACTGATGCCTGGGTTTGCACAAGTACACAATCCTGGTGGCACACAGAAGTACCTATGCAAAGGGACCTCTGGAAGTTGGTTTCTGACTCACAGTGGAAAGCAGGGACAAACTATTCCCTTGAATGTGTTCTTTCTCATACAGTTCCAGGTGTGACCTGTGAGATCAATGAAAACTACAGCAGTGGTGAAAGCCAGTCACTTAGGAGATGTGGTTTGAAGAAGATGGCTGCTTGGGCAGAGGGTGGTGGCAAAAGCCTGTAATCCCAGCACTGGGAAAGCTGAAACAATAGGATCTACCTTGTTATGTCCAAGGCCAGCCTGGGCTACACAGTGAGACAATGTCACAACACAGAGAGAAAGAAAGGGATAAGAAATGCAAGACAGATAATTCCCAGTATTGGTACGCATGTGCACACGCGCGTGCGTACACACACACACACACACACACACACACACACACACCCCAACCCTGTGACTTGATACTGGCTGCCCCTTCGTGAGCTGTCTCTGTCTCCTTCCATCAGGCCCCAAAGCACCTCTGGAGCTTGTCCCTGATATGTGGGAGGTAACAAATGTCACTGGGTGAGATGCGAAGCCTGGGTGTCACTTGATAGCAAAAGTTAGAAAATAGTCCAGCAAGGTAACAGTACATGGCCTGAAGTAAGGAATGCCCTAAAGTCATTAGGAATAGCCTGGAGCAGAATGGGGCTTCCCAGCTGGGCTGGCTAAGTGGCACTAAGTGAACCTGCCGGTGGGGTGGGGCTGACAGCCGCCACGCCGGGAAGCTGCGTGAGGTGGAGCTCCCGCCAGGGGGCACTAGAGAACAGGGAGACTGGGACTAGGCTGGGGCAGAGGTCACGTGACCGCGCTCGGCGTCACAATGAGGGCGTGGCATGGCGTGGGGTAGTACCGAAGGGCAATGGCGAAGGACGGGGGATTCGCCGATCCCCCTCAGTCCCCTTAACGCCCTGGGGAGCACATCTTCTCAGACCTTCTAGAAGGCCCGAGTGGTCCTTAACACCGGCCTCGTTGGAAAAGGGGAGGGGCGGGCGGGTAACACCCCAAAGTTCCCGCAGCTGGGTCTCGGCTTCATGCCTCCCACACCCTACTCCCTGTTTAAGAGGGCGGCATCCCTGTCCCCCAGCACTGAGGCCAAGGAACTTCGGGGGAAGGCATCGGGACGGCCCGCCGCCACTTCCGCCTCCGCGGGTGGGGACAGCTTACTCCCCGGAAGCCGGGCCCGCACTCTTGCTCACCCGTGCGTGTGACGGACACTTACTCTGCCCAATGGAGTGCCCGCTGTCGCGTGGGCGGCCTGCTGCCGCTGCCGCTGCCGCGGGCTGCGCACCCCGTGTTGCGCAACCTAGTGCTTCTGCAAATGGCGTGCCAGTTGCCACACCCCGCCTGCCGCTGGGTGACGGGCGGGCGGGCGAGGGCTTCTCGTGGTGGTGTAGCTAGGAGCGCAACCATTGGCTCCATTAGCACGGGTACACTTGATTCCAGTGTGGCGCCCTCAGCTTTCAGTAGCAGCTGGTGGTTCACCCCACTCCCCAGAGCTGCTGAAGGATTCTGTTCACCCCCCCCCCTCCTAAAGTTGCCAGAATCTCTTTCTGTCCCTTCGGAATAACTGCGATGTTGGCTGTCGAAAGTTCTAGGTTCCTTTCTGTAAGCAGACATTCAATGTATTGCTGTATGATTTCTGAGTCACACATTGTCATGGTGTCCACACACACGTTAGAGCAGCATTCTCCATTTCTTCCATTACTTTGAGAATTGTGATTCTGCTTTTGGCCCTCTTGCCTGCCTGCTTGCCTGCTTTCTCTTCTTTTCTTTTCCTTTCTCTTTCCTTCTTTCTTTCCTTCCTTCCTTCTCTCTCTCTCTCTCTCTTCTTCCCCTCTCTTTCTTCCTTTCTACCAAACTGTGTTCAGCTGTATTAAAGGTACTTTTCATAAACAATCATAGTATTTCAGGCCAGACATGAGCAATCTTATATATATATATATATATATATATATATATATATATATATATTATGTATATATATAAATATTATATTGTATTATACAACAACTCTCAGACTCCCTTCTTGTATGGACTGCCAAAATCAGAAAGCTGGTGTAAAACCCAATGAAACAGGGCACTGATGGATCATGCCTATAATAGCTACTCAGGAGGCTGAGATCTGAGGATCATGGTTCAAAGCTGGGGCAGGAAAGTTCATCAGACTCTTATCTCCAATTAACCACCAGAACACTGGAAGTGGCACTGTGGCTCAAGTGGTAGAGCACTAACCTTGAGCTAAAGAGCTGAGGGACAGTGCCCAGGCCCACAGTTCAAGCCCAGGACTGGCAAAAAAAAAAGTAAAACAATTCAGCATTTTTTTTGCCAGTCCTGGGGCTTGAACTCAGGGCCTGGGCACTGTCCCTGCATTTCTTTTGCTCAAGGCTAGCACTCTACTACTTGAGCCACAGCATCACTTCTGGGTTTTCCTGTTTATGTGCTACTGAAGAATTGAACCCAGGGCATCATGCATGCTAGGCAAGCACTGTACCACTAAGCCATATTCACAGCCCCAATTTTTATAAAACTCGATTAAAAACTGTATCCCAAACTGTCCAGTCACCAGAACTACACAGTTATCAAAAATGCACACACTTCACTTGGCATCTAAAGTACCTTCAGCTTTCTGGGCCTGGTCTGTTTTGGCATCTCCATTTTTTTTTTTTTTT
>NW_012281487.1:0-2675 GCF_000151885.1 Dipodomys ordii
GCCTGAACTCTGGGCCTGGGCGCTGTCCCTCAGCTCTTCAGCTCAAGGCGAGCGCTCTACCACTTGAGCCACAGCGCCACTTCCAGCTTTTTCTGCTTGTGTGGTGCTGAGGAATCGAACCCAGGGCCTCATGCATGCAAGGCGAGCACTCTACCACTGAGCCACCTTCCCAGCCCCTAGTGTCACCTCTTGTTATCCCTCTTCCCCATCATTTTTCTACTAGTTGGTCAAAGCCCTAGCGGTATGTGTGGTGTCGTACTCTGTTTCCATAATGCCTGTCCTCCTGGGAATGTCCGTGCAAGTCTCCCGACGGGCCAGGCCTCTCCTCACCCTGATCTTTCACAAACGCAGGCCTGTAAGCAGCCCTGGAGCTCCTCAGCATGGCACTTGAGGTGGTGGCTGCAAGTAGGACTAGATCTTGGCGTGGGGCATGCCCTTGGAGTGCCAGGTGAAGGCCGCTGTCCCTGAGCCCCCGCCACTGGGAGGCTCCGGCTCCTGGACCAAGTTCAAGGTGAGGCAGAGGACACTTCCTGATCCCTGGCATGGTAGCGAGCCCACCCCCAGAGCGGGTGGAGACAGTGAGCTTGCACTGTTCAGTAGCTGGGGATGTGCCTTTGTGGCCCAGTGGTGTGCAGGTGTGTGCTATGGCCAATGTGTGTGTGCGTGTATGTATGTGTGTGCACACATATGCATGCACACATGATCGCCCAGTGTTAGGGATAGGGCGCTCCTGTCCCTGTAGCCAGATGCTTTGGGCCAGGGACATGCTTATCAACAAAGAGCCAGCAAGACAGCACCGTGGAGGGAGGGAACTGTGCCCCAGTCCTTGCAGCCATTTGTTTGTCTTTGTTCTTTATCACAGCTAAGTAAGTAGCTCCAGGCAGGAAGCACAGCCATTTGGGTCCAGTCAATGCACACCTTAGGGAGGAGATGGGTCATTGCTGTACGCCTGTGCTCTCTAGCTTTGGGCTAGTTTAGGCTGGAAATGGGAGGAGAGTTTACTTTCTCAGCTTAATGGGTTCTTTACCAGGTGGGTGGTAGAGTACATAAAGGTCAAGCTACTAAGAACTTGGGAGCAAATGCAATCCTCAGCATACAGGAGATTCTGAATAAACAGCTTCAGTAAGCTTTGCAAGGCTCTTTGTTTATTTTCAAGGTAGTTAAAACGAACTGGGTTTGAAGGAGAGAAAAAAATTATGCTCTGAGAATTATTTGATGTTTGAGATTAAGGGCTTGGCATCTCTTTGCAAGAGTGAGTAATTTGTTTTGTGTCGAATGTCTGTGTGCAGACCTCAGTACAGATTAACCCAGTGGCTGGAGCAGGAGCTGTGCCCTGGCGGGGGGGGGGGGGGGGCAGGGGGAGGTTCTCCTGGGCCAGGAGAACTCACAGATACCGTGCAGCTCGGTGCGATACATTGTGTGTGTGTGAGAGAGAGAGAGAGAGAGAGAGAGGGACGGATGGACAGACAGAGGTGGGAAGAGAGAGACAGAGATTGTGAAACCAAAATTACCAAAATCAGAATACTCCTGAGGTCAGTATAAAATCAGAAAACAACTACTGAGCAAAACACTGCCTGTTCCTCAAGACACAAACGTAAGATGTAAACTGAAGATGACTTGTGAAGGGCCAGGTATGACACATGAGGTAATACCTGCACAAAAGTGTGAACTGGTTCTAAGTAAGAAGAAACACAGGCACACATGGCTGTAGGTGCGAAGCACAGTAACACAGGGCTACAGGACCCTCGTTCCCTACTTAGAGCCTGAGACCTCGTTTCTGGAGTCCAGGACACAACTCTGTGGCTCCCTTGAGTATCTGCTTTAAGAAGGTTAGTTTGGAATTAGAGCCTCATTCCATTTTGGACTTTTTTATTAGTATATATTAATTATACAAAGGGATTTCATCATTGATATTTTCATACATACTATTCATTTAATACACTTTAATCAAACTCCTTAATATACTTTAATCAAACTCACTTTCTTATCTCTCCTCAGTCACTATGAAGCATCTATGAAAATGAATTCCATGAAACCATGATGACCTCACTCATTAATTCAGAAAGCGCTGCATTTGGGCAGAGAATACAAAGTTACAAACTTCTGTTCAAATCACAATTGCTGGCAAGTTTATGCTGAGCCTGGATCTTAAAAAAAAAGTCAAGTGAAATAGAAACATACTCATGGAAGGGGATATGCATCTTTTTAAATTACATGCATTTTTAGCCAAAGCATTTAACCATTTTGGGGGAATGTTGACAAATGTGTTCATTCAAGTAGATTTAGAAAGTAGTGCTTGAGTCAGAGGAAGCCTTCACACCTTACAGATTGGAGGAATGGATGGAGGGAGATGGATGGAATGGATGGAGGGATGACAGATGGAATGGATGGAGGGATGTCGGATGCAATGAATGGGGGAATGATGGATGGAATGGATGGAGGGATGGTGGATGGAATGGATGGAGGGATGTCAGATGGAATGGATGGAAGGATGATGGATGGAATGGATGGAGGGATGGTGGATGGAATGGATGGAGGGATGGTGGATGGAATGGATGGAGGGATGACAGATGGAATGGTTGGAGGGATGGTGGATGGAATGGATGGAGGGATGATGGATGGAATGGATGGAGGGATGATGGATGGAATGGATGGAGGGATGGTGGATGGAATGG
>NW_012281488.1:0-2596 GCF_000151885.1 Dipodomys ordii
AAAAAAAAAAAAAAAAAAAAAAAATCTTAAGGATTTTCCTGCCTGGGCTGGCTTTGAATGGGAATCCTCACATCTCAGACTCTTCAGTAGCTAGGATTGCAGGCCTGAGCGCTACCAAATCCTGCTGTCTGCTCAGAATTGCCGTGCTACTCACTGACAAGAAGAACAACTCTGTTTGCAACAACAAATGAAGCATTTATTCTGTGCCAGAGACCAGGCACCAAGGCTCGGGGGCCTCAGACAGGGAGTGGGCGTACCCTTCAGAAAAAGAAGCAGGTTACAAGCACTTTCACAGCCAAAGAGAAGGAAAAATGAGTGAATGCATTGCACAGACACTGGCGCAGGCCTTAGGGAAGGGGAATGGTAAGGCAGGGGACAGGCCACTTGGCTGTACCCCATCCTCCATGGCAGGGTCGATTTCGGGTCATTTCATTTCCTGTCATCAACTTACCACCACCTGACCTCAACAAACCAGGTTAGTGCTTGCTTATTAAACTTCTGGCCTTTGGGTTAAAAAAATACCAGCCACATTTGCAAAAGCGCATGGCTTTAGGACAGTGCGAATACTTGCACTGAAGGCAGGGTGACATAAGATTTTCCATCTTTATAGCCAGGAATTTCCTTTATCATATTATCCTGCATGGCAATAGCTACACAGTAATCTGTCATAATATTCAAATGGAAGGGCTACTGCATTCAGGATGGTTTCAGAGAGGATTTTAAAAGCTGTGTCTCTGGTTTCTCTATCTCTGAAATACAGGTACCCAGAGAAGGGGAATCCTTTTCGCAAATTTGTGTATTCATGTAGCCAGTCGAGAGCCTGTAAGTTCTATCCAGTTTCATTGAACCCAAGAATGAGAGAATTTTTCACTGGAGAGAGCATGATGCTTGAGTCTTCCCAAATAAAGTCAGCTGGATTAAGTAGAGGTAAAGCTCTGTCATTATTCCAAAGGAAAATACCTTTGGTGACCAGACAGGACAGCAGCAGCAGCAGTGGACCATCCCCACAATCACCAGGCTCCCTATTTATGCCATCATTAGAACAACAGAGCAAGGCCAACTCCAACCATGTGGACAGATTCTAGAAGCTGTGCAGCCAGGTCTTCTGCAGGTCCTGAGGAGGGAGCAGAACAATGAGGAGGTTGGACTCGGTGCCCTGGGGCTCAGGGAGTCAATGCTGGCTAACAAGGCTGTACCCCAGGTTGCCTCAAGTCCACGTGGATGCATGCCTAGCCGTGGAGGTTGGGGTGGGGGGAAGAATGTGGGTCCCAGCACACCCCTGCAGCTGTGTGGCCTGTGAAATGAGAAGCAGGTGACAAGGTCCTGCTTTCCGAGGTGGAGGGGTTTGAGATGGCATCTCTTCCTGTCCAGACAATCACTTCCACTTGCTGTGAGAGGAATCTGCAGACAGTTGGGGATTTTTTTTTTTGGCCAGTTGTGGAACTTGAACTCAGGGCCTGAATACTGTCCATGAGTTTCTTTTTGCTCAAGGCTAGCACTCTACCACTTGAGCCACAGTGCCACTTCTGGCTTTTTCTGTTTGTGTGGTGCTGAGGAATCAAACCCAGGGCTCTGTGCATGCTAGGCAGGCACTCTACCACTAAGCCACATTCCCAGCCCCCAGGTGGGGATTTTTAGTTCTCTTTTTTAGACTCTTCCACAGGTAGAGATGTCCCTCTAACCCAAAGAAGGGCAAGAATCTTGGCAGGCTCCGAAGCCACAGGGAGGTCACAGACAAGCTGTCCCTGCACTGAGGGCTTCCAACCCATGTCCAGAGGACACAGACAGAACAAGGACACTGCAGGAGGCCCAGACTCCAGCCCTGTGCTGCTGGCTCCACTGACAGCAATGCTGCTACCTCCTCTACAGGAAGGAAGGAGGGTCTCCTGGATTTTTTAAAGCCTGTTCAGGGGGCCATGATAAGAGAAGTCATTTTTTTGAGGCTTTCCCCCAAGCTAGGTGCTGGGTCACTTCTTGAATGCAGAGGTGACAGGGGTCAGGCACTGTCCCACACACCCAAGGCACCATGGCAGAGCTTTAGCTATGAGCAGGCCCCAGAGTCGCAATCTTGTAAACCTAGCTATGAAATCGCTGAGAGCTCAGTCATGGAGTTCAAAAGCCAGAAGCCAACTTGCATAGAAAATCTGGGAGACTTCATCTCCAATTGGCCAGACTGGAGGCATGGCTCAAGTGGTAGAGAACCAATTGTGAGAAAGTATGACAGCGAGAAGGTAAGTACCTGAGTTCTAGCAGTGTGAGCAAACCACCACAAAGAGGTCATTAAGAACCAAATGATGGTTGTCACTAAAACCATGACAGAAACATCAGATGTACTGAGAAGCAGGTTTGGGAATGCTGGCCTGCAGAGAAGGGTTCAGAAGGATGAATATGAGTGGAGAGCTAGAAAGCACAGCAGCAGTAGCTCTCTGCTTCCAGCCCCAGTGCTCAGCACCCACTCAGACTGCGAGAGCTCACTGCATCTGCCCACAGTGGGAAGTGCCCTCCTCCTGAATCCCAGGCCCACAGAGCTGAGGTGCTTACCTGAGCAGGTGATGGCAGAGTCAGGATGGGAGTGTGGCAGTCCTGCTTCACAGCC
>NW_012281489.1:0-1740 GCF_000151885.1 Dipodomys ordii
GAAGTGGCGCTGTGGCTCAAGTGGTAGAGTGCTAACCTTGAGCTGAAGAGCTGAGGGACAGCGCCCAGGCCCAGAGTTCAGGCCCCACAACTGGAACCCCCCCAAAAAAAAATCAAATATACAACTAAAGGGGCTGGGGAAGGTGGCTCAGTGGTAGAGCGCTTGCCTTGCATGCATGAGGCCCTGGGTTCCATTCCTCAGCACCACATAAGCAAAAAGAAAAAAGCCAGAAGTGGCGCTGTGTTTCAAGTGGTAGAGTGCTAGCCTTGAGCTGAAGAGCTGAGGGACAGCACCCAGACCCAGAGTTCAGGCCCCATGACCTGACCCCCCCCCAAAAAAATAGTAGCATCAGTCCACAGACTTATGCAGAGTTTCCACAACATCCCAACATATTCATGGATCAATTTACCTATTTCTTTTTTTTTTCCTGTGTGTGTGCATTACTTGGGATGGTATACATGGCTTCATGCATACTAGGCAAGAACTCTGAACAACATCTCCAATCCTCAGATTTTTCCATTAAAGCGGACAGTATATCTTTGTGATTTTTACAGGCTAGATTTTTCTCTGTATACTTAAGAAAGCAACAAAACAAAGCATAAAAACCTAGATTTGCCTTTGATAAATCAATGCAATTTAACTATTTAAGGCTTCATTCATTTACTGATAAATCATTATTAATAAAAGGAATTAATTATGAAATGCCACTGAGAACCAGATTTGGCTAATCCTAATAACAAATGTTAACATCAAGTAAATAAAAATAAGAACGAAAAATGATGTTATGATTTTATAAGAGGCCTTATCTTTTAGAAATGGATATTGAGGGGCTGGGAAGGTGGCTCAGTGGTAGAGTGCTTGCCTTGCATGCATGAGGCCCTGGGTTCAATTCCTCAGCACCACATAAGCAGAAAAAAAAAGCCGGAAGTGGTGCTATGGCTCAAGTGGTAGTGTGCTAGCCTTGAGCTGAAGAGCTGAGGGACAGCGCCCAGACCCAGAGTTGAGGCCCCACGACCGGACCCAAAAAAAATGGATATTGAAATTCTTAGGGATAAAACAGTAGAATTGATATGCTTCAAAACACTGGCATATAATGGAAGTGTTACAGGCAGAAGAGTTATAGGAAGGGTTACAGCCAGAAGAAGACTGGCTCAAGGCTGAGAAGTGGTGAATCTTGGCATTGGGTACACTGAGGTTCATTACAATGTTCCCTCTACATTTTATGTTTGAAATGCTCTATAATGGTAGCAAAGCTCAAGTAGTAGAGCACTTGTTCAACCAAGCACAAGGCCCTGTGATCAAACACCAGTACCTCCAAAAGAAGCAAAGAAATGCTGTATAATACAAATGGTTATTTTGTTCTTTTGGTTTGCTTTAGTTTGTGTGGGGGGAGATCCTGGGGCTTGAACTCAAGGCCTTGTGCTCTAGCTTAGCTTTTTCACTCAGGACTGGCTCTCTACCATTTGAGCCACACCTCAACTTCTGGCTATTTGCTGATTAATTGCAGATAAGTGTTGCACAGATTTTTTTCTGCTTTGTTGATCCTCAGAAATCCTCAAATCTCAGTCTCCTGAGTAATCAGAGGTATAGGCATGAGCCATGGTGCCCAGGTATACAGTTATTTTTATAAAAAAGCAATAGTCATGGGCTGGGAAGATGGCTCAGTGGTAGAGTGCTTGCCTTGCATGCCTGAGGCCCTGGGTTCCATTCCTCAGCACCACATAAGCAAAAAGAAAAAAG
>NW_012281490.1:0-1220 GCF_000151885.1 Dipodomys ordii
AAGTGGCGCTGTGGCTCAAGTGGTAGAGCACTAGCCTTGAGCTGAAGAGCTGAGGGACAGCGCCCAGGCCCAGAGTTCAGGCCTCACGACTGGACTCCTCCCCCCCCCAAAAAAAAGAGTCTCATGTACTTTCGTGCCTGGGCTGGCTTTGAACCATAATCCTCAGATCTCAGCCTCCCGAGTAGTTAGGATTACAGGCGTGAGCCACCTGCACCGGGCTCCCTTTAAAAAATTTTTTAATAAAGTTTATAAAAGACAATATGGATATTTTTGACCTTTGGTTTGTACTAAATGTGATATTTACAATGCAGTAAAACTTTGTAATTTGTACTGATTTCCTTATCAGGTTCTTCGGCATGAAGAATTTGAAGAAGGCTGCAAAGCTACTTGTAATGGGTATGATACCTTGTATCTTAAAAATCTCTTTTAGGCTCTGAAAAAATACCCCAGAACAGAAGGAAGTTTGTCAGAATGAGTATAAGGCAGTGGGGATAAATTAAGGAGGCACTAAGCAACTTTCCACCTTTGAATACCAACCAGGTGATGGATTTTATTCAATTCTTTATCTACTTGTCAGATCCCATGATTTAGGAGCTTAGTCCCATAAAGAGTGTCCTCATTACAGATGCCAATCACAAATCTAGGCCTCTCGTATTTCTGACTGAATGGCTATAAATCTGGGGTTCTCACAGCTCCTTCCTTATGTTATTTGCTAGAACAGCTCACAGAACTTGGGGAAACACTATTTACACTTCCTGGCTTACTGTGACAGATACAAGTCAGGAAAGGCAAAAGAGAACAGATGCATGGAGCAAGGTATGGGAGAGAGAAGTCACAGAGCTTTCATACTATTCCTGAGTGTGCCACCTTCCTAGTACCTCCATGTGTTTGACAGCTCAGAGGTTCATGAAATCTCAATGTTTAGTAGCTTTTACATAAATTAATAGAGCTTAATCTTCAGCACTTTCCTTTCCCAAAGGTGTTTGGGGCTAGATGTTCTAGTCTTCTAGCCACTTGGCCTTTCTGGTAACCACCCCCATCCTAAGGCTATCAGAGGGCCTCACCCTCTGTCAGTTCTTTATGAACTCTGGGAAGGGATCACTATGAACTACAAAAGATAACCCTATTAGCAAAGATTTTAGGAGCTCTAGGAAAAGAATAAGCAAAGAACAAATATGTGTGTGTGTGTGTGTGTGTGTGTGTGTGTATTTATATATATA
>NW_012281491.1:0-1058 GCF_000151885.1 Dipodomys ordii
TATAGCATGGTTGTAAGAAGAAAGAATTAAGTCCCAAATTTTTTCAGGATCTGCAGGTGAGATGAGAGTGAAGATTTCAAGTCTGTTTCTATAACCATTGTGTGTGCATCTCTCAACTGGTGTTTGATAGTTCTCAGAAAGTGATTGAGAGTTGCTTGAGCTTATTTATAGATAATGTCAAGATCTACAGAGGATTTGTGTTGTAATTATCTTCCATTTGAGGGAGGATAGGACTGGTGAAATATTTCTTTTGTGGGTCCTTGTCCTGGGCTTGAACTCAGGGCCTAGGCATTCACTGTCCTTGAGCTGTTTTGCTCAAAGCTAGTGCTGTAAACATGAGTCAGAGTTCCACTTTTGATTTTTAGGTGGCTAATTGGAGATGAGTCTCACAACTTTCTTGTTTGGGCTGGTTTTGACTCAAGATCCTCTGATCTCAGCCTCCTGAGTAGCTAAGGATGATAGCTATAAGCCACTGTCCCTAAACTTGAAAACATCTTATTAGGGACAAAGCTCACCATTAAGGATAGCAGGGCCTTACAAGACAGTTTACACATAAAGAGAATAATTGCCAATAATGATCAGCTTGCACCACAATTGGAGAGTAATGGTTTGGGAACAAGACTGATCCCCTCACGCGATGACAGCCAGAAAAACTTCTCTGGAACCTAGAAAACCAGAAATGACATGACAAGCCAGGACACACCTGTAATGAAACTCTTAAATTATACATACCTTGTGCTCTGTCCCTAATTCTTCCTGTACTTCAACTTAAATACTTACATTTCCATCCAAAGTATGGTTAAAGGTAAGCTGCAATGCTTATGTGTTGGCACGCTATGTAATCTTTCCCTACCATATTTTTCCCTAGTAAACATTACTATCATTTTTACTATGTTGTCAACTTGCCTGATTGTTTTGCATGCCAGATGTACAGATCAAGTTTAGTTCGCTGTGCTAAATTTTTGTTAACAGCACACAGATTAATAAAGAAGAAGGAAATCCAGCAGTAGGAGAAAGAAGCTCAATGTCAATAGATTTAATGTAGCAGTACTGGTAAG
>NW_012281492.1:0-3232 GCF_000151885.1 Dipodomys ordii
TTTTTTCTTTTTGCTTATGTGGTGCTGAGGAATCGAACCCAGGGCCTCAGGCATGCAAGGCAAGCGCTCTACCACTGAGCCATCTTCCCAGCCCCTATTCTAGCCTTTCTTGCATATGTAGATGAACTTGTTGAATACACAGATGAAGCTTCTTTGTTATTATCAAAGATAAAAACTTTATTCTTCCATCTCACTTGCTTGAGCTTCTACTGTCCATCTCCCTCTCCTTCTCTCTCTCCCTTCCACATCTCTGTAAATACTCTTGACTCCCACTCTGTTTCTCAGTCATTCCTTAGCCCATTTTATTTTGTTATTATATTACTTTTTCCTTAGCCACCTTTAATCTGGACTTTTAGCTCATTGCTTTGTTTCCACTCTCTCTCAGTGACCATCTGTGCTCTCCTGTTCATCAAATTTCATGCTTTTTCTCAGCTGTTACTATCATTCATTTATTCAAAAAACTCATGATGTTTTCATTCCTGTAACCTGGCCTACAATATTTCTCTCAGTTGGAAAGTTCTTTATATGACTTATTTTTTGTGTGGAGAAATTCCCATTATCAAAGGATTAGCTCAAATGCCACTTTGTATTCTTACTAGATTAAAAATTATCTCTTGTAGCATTATTTATTTCTATTTTAATTATTAATTTAAAACCTCTTTGATCAATGAAACTATTAAGAGTGCTTAGTATAGCTAGGCACTGGTGACCAGATGCCTATAATCCTACCTACTCTGAGGGTCAATGTTCAAAGCCAGCTTGGACAGAAGGTGTATAAGACTCTTATCTCCTGTTAACCATCAAAAAAGCTAGAACTGGAGCCATAGCTCAAGTGGTAGAGTGCTAGCCTTGAGCACAAAAGCTCAGGGACAGCACCTAGTTCTGGCACAAAAAAAAGAACACTTATTAGATATCAATTAAATGCATAAAAGTAACTTTTATTTCCTTTTTAAAAGCTTAAAAACTAATTTTGAGGCAAAAGTATTATTTTTTTCTACAAACAGAAATAGTCTGAAGAACTGAGCTATTAAAAAATATGAAACAATGTTTGAAGAAGACATTTGAAACTCAAGACATGCCATCACAGGAATAAATAGTATAGCATGTCATTAGATGATGCTTTCCCACATTTCTAGTTACTCATCACATCTTTTTAGTTGCTTATAACTACTTCTTGTGTCATATGATTGACTGGGTCAGTGGTTCATGGTAAGAAATATGTTTGATGTATTATCCTACACAAGCTTTTGAAATTCAGTCTCTTTTTGCTGTCTGATCTTACCTCCTGGCACTTGATATCCAATTTCTTCATGTGTCTGATTTTGATTCAGATGGATTGGCAAAATTATCAAGCTTAATAAAATCAATTTTTCTTTAGAATTAACATATAAAACAAACATTGATATGATTTAACTATCAGTGACAATTCAGAGAAATGGGAAATGTGTGCATTTAAAAATATTCAATTAAAAACTATGAAGAGAAGGATTTTATAATATAGGTTTTCATTGTTAAGCAAATAAAAGTAGAGATCTTAAAAAATGATTTATCAACTCTATTGTTTTTCAGTGTTGGAGGGTAAAATATTTATGGTTGAAGTTTATTTCTAATTACATTGGAATAGAAGCCAGGCCATATTTTCAGGGAAGCAGACAACTGCATTATGTATTATGTAAGATCAGATTTATCTGTAGAGGTTCACCTAATTGAAAAGATTACCTAGTTATTATTTTAAAAAATCAACTAGTGTTAAATGCTTCTAAAATCAAGACCATTCAGGAAATGTAACAAGTCTTATTCTGCATGTAATTTATCATGGTGCTATAGTATTCTGATGCACGTTTTTATGTGATGACTTTTTTCCTATTATATATGGATATCATAGCTTGCTTAAACTACTTCCTATTGATGGATTCAATTTAAATTTAATTTTTTTTCTAGTAGTTTGTAGCTATATCTTTAAAAAATTATTGTAAAAGTGATATACAGAGGAGTTATAGTTACATGAGTCAAGTAATGAGTACATTTCCTTTTGTGCAGTGTCACCCCCTCTCTCATTCTCTCCCAGTTTCCCCTCCTGACTTCCCCCCACCCCAAAGTTGTATAGTTCATTTCCAACATAGTGTCTAGTGGGTTTCACTGTTGAATAGATTCACCAACCCTCTGTCCCACCATTTCTGTGCTTCCCCTTCCTCTTCCTAAATCAGATAAACTTATATATAAGACAAAGGGTACAGAAATCATAAACAGTGACAGAAGGGAATCAACCGAAGAAAAAAGAAACAAGAAATGAAAAAGAAAAAAAAGAACCATAAACAGTACAACAGAAAAACCTCTCGCTTCCTTTCTTGGAGTTCATTTTGATAAGCGTCATTTTATATAATCAACCATTGATCCTTTTCTAAGGATATCCTCCTTTGTTCTCACTGTGTGAATATTTATACTGCTGTTTAATTAATCATGTACTGGTGTGATTATTTGTCTTTTACTTTCCCTTGGGTTTACTTGTAGATTATAGGCACATTCTAATTATTACAAATAAGGTAAACCTGGCAGCCTATGTTTCTTTGGGTCTGGCTTACTTCACTTAGTATACTTTTTCCAAGTCTTTCTATTTCCTTAGTAATGGAGCAAAGCCATGCTTTCTGATGGAAGCATAGAATTCTGATATATATATATATATATATATATATATATCATTGAAGGGCAGCTGAGTTGATTCCCTATATTGGTTATGGTAAACAATACTGCAATGAATGTAGTTGTGCTGGTGGCTTTAGTGTGGCCTAGTTTGTGGTCAATTGGATAGATGCCAGGAGTGGGATTGCTGGGTCATAGAAAAGCTTTGAGGTTATATCGTTGACCATATCTGTAATCATACCTGTTTTTGACTTGGAGACATGACTTCTTTTGCGTTTATAGAATCTCTGATTTTTTGCTCGGTCTATGTTTGCCCTTGGGTTATTGTCTCCAACATCTCTGTCTTGGTCTCCTCCTCCCCCTTCCCTTTCCCCTTTCTCCTCCTCCTCCTCCTCTTTCTCTGTCCTCTTCCCCTTCTTTCTCTTCCTCCTCTCCCCTCCCCCTCCTCTCTTCTTTCTTCCCTCCTTCCTTCCTTCCTTCCCCTCTCTCTCTTTCTTTCTTTCTCTCTCTCTCTCTCTTTCTTTCTCTCTCTCTTTCTCTTTCTTTCTTTTGTGAAAATACCATACAGAGGGGTTACAATTACATGGGCAAG
>NW_012281493.1:0-1572 GCF_000151885.1 Dipodomys ordii
TGTGTGTGTGTGTGTGTGTGTGTGTGTGTGTGTGTGGTCCTGGGGCTTAAACTCAGGGCCTGGTCCCTATACCTTTTGCTCAAGGCTAGTGCTCTACCACTGGAGCCACAGCTCCACTTCCCACAGTTTGCTGTTATATAGACTTTCTTAATCAGGCTAGTTTCAAACCTCGATCCCCAGATTCAGGCTTTTGAGCAGCTACGATTATAGACATGAGTTACCAACACCTAGAATAGGATAGAACCTGGTAGAATCTCATACCAAGAATCATTTTTTACAGACTTTTAGCTACAAAATAAAATCTTTCGTATAGATCAATCGATCCTTCTTACATAATTACATAATTACAGGTGAGAGGCTCTCCCATCCCATAATTACTTGTACAAAGAAATAGCTCAAAGCCCACAGAAGTTAATTTCCATGAAAAGTGTTAATTCAAGGGAAGGGGAAAGGAGCCAACTCTCTTTGCCCATTACCAGTAGCTGCTCACCCCTAAACCATAAAACTTCCCATTCCTTAATGGAAACTCAAAGAACATAGGAAATATTCAGTTGATGGGGGAAAGGAGAGAGTATATGGACATCAGAGTGAAATTATCTTTTCACTGTGAAACAAATAAAGCTTGGGGCTGGCACTTGCATGAACATAGAGAGAGACAGAGACAGACAGAGAGAGTATACCAGTGTGGGGAAGGGGGGATTTGCTTGAACTCAGGGCCTAGGTGTTATATCCTAGCTTTTTTGCTCAAGGTTGATGGTTTACTACTTGAGCCACAGCTTCATCTCCAGCTTTCTGGTGGTTATAGAGGTAAGAGTCTCACAGACATTCCTGTCTTTGAACTGTGATCCTCAGATCTCAGCCTCCTGAGTAGCTAGGATTACAGGTGTGAGTCACTGATGTGGGGCTTTACAGAAGCATGTTAAAGGGGTAACCCTTTATTCCTGCTCTAATTAGTAAGTGGGGTTGTCTCATTTTTCTTATATCCACAATCCACTGGGATCTGTTTTCTTATTCTGAATAAATGTTTTCAGGGTTTGGGGTTCTGATTTATTTTGTTAGTATATTATTATTATTATCATTATCATCATCATCATCATCATTATTATTATTATTTGAAGTGCTGGGGATTGAACCTTAGAACTTTGAGCATCTGGGCAAGTACTTTGCCACTGAGCTACATCCTCAACACCACAAAAGAATTTATTTTCCCCTTAAATAGGGGTCTCAAAATTGCACAAGCTCTATGCAATGTGGTTTTTCCCTCTGGCTGTCAATCCTATAATTCTAGGTTTATGCATGAAGGTGAGGGTAGTTACAGGACACTGAAACACATGGAGGAGATTCACCAACCCCTGAAGCCATCTGTCACCCCTCATTCCAGAGGAAAATCTTTGTTGTTTTGTTATTAACAACTTTTATTAACACATATTCATGTACATGAGAGTTTCATTGGTATATTTTCATACAAACATAAAATGTACTCTGACCAAACTTACTCTCTCCATTCCTCTCCATAATCCCCATTTCTCCTTTCTTTTTTTTCTTTCTTTTCTTCCCTTTCATTTTTTCCTT
>NW_012281494.1:0-4359 GCF_000151885.1 Dipodomys ordii
TGCCTGAGGCCCTGGGTTCAATTCCTCAGCACCACATAAGCAAAAAGAAAAAAGCCAGAAGTGGTGCTGTGGCTCAAGTGGTAGAGCGCTAGCCTGGAGCTGAAGAGCTGAAGGACAGCGCTCAGAGCCAGAGTTCAGGCCCCACGACTGGACCCCCCCCCCAAAAAAAAGCAAGCTTCTGAACAGCACCAAGACCCTGACTGTGCAAGCCCCAGGACTGGCACCCATAAAAAACAATGCCAGCAGCAGCGGCTCATGCCTATAATACTAGCTAGTCAAGAGGCTGAGATCTGAGGATAGAAGTTCAAAGCCAGCCCAGGCAGCGAAGTCTGTGAGATTCTTATTTTCAATTAACCACCAGAAACCTGGAAGTGGTTTGAGCTATGGCTCAACGTGGTAGAGCACTAGCCTTGAGCGAAAGGCTCAGAGACAACGTCCAGACCCTGAGTTCAAACTCTGACAAATAAACGACTGACAACTAAAAAAACACAAAAAACATAAAATTCCTTCCGTCTATTTTGTCTTCTTTCTATAGTAAAATGAGGTTGAGTACAAGGTGTGGCATATATGACTTTTCCCCCAGTGAAGTACGTGAACAACAACAACAAAAAGTTCTAGCATCTTGGCTTAGCTGAAACATATAAAAACTGCTAAGACATAAAACTGATCCAAGCAAAAGCCATAAAGACCCCGCTGCCTTTGCCTCAGAACTTGGGCTATAATCTGCTGCCCTGGAACAAAATTCAAACATAAATCAGCTCCCACTGTATTTTTTAACCACCTACGAAATTCTTCATTTCCTCCCTGAAATGCTTCTGACAGTGATCCGTGCCACTCTCCCTCACCCCCGGGTCTGCGAATGCTCCCTCGGGCACGGCAGTGGACCTCAGCCTGCATCTGATAATTAGACCAGCCCGGGATGAAGCAAGGGACAAAAGAAATGGGCTGCCTCCAGGACAAGTAAACCAGGAACGGGCCTAGCCTGGACTATGCTCTTGTGCATCCCTCCACCAGCACAGGAGCCCCTGCAGCCCATCTGATGCCTTCTGTGCCAGCTCTAACCAGCCCAGTCTCAGCTGTCCTCCATGATCCAGAGCCTCCACAAAGCCACCTCCAAATACCCAGCATTCTCTGCTTTTGGACTTCCTAATATATCAAGTATAAGTACCCGACAGCTGGCATTTAATTATATGATGTCTGGCATTCACTATTTCATGTTGTCAGTCTGTCTCTCTAACTAGATTAAAGATATCTCGAGGATAATGATTAGCTCTTATTTCCTATGTCTACTGTACAGCTAACAAAGGTGTCTTATGTCCAGGCCCCTTACAAAGAAAATGAGGTCGGGGAAAATAGACTCCTGGGGTGTCTAAGTTATCTGGTTCTCCCTGCTCTGCCCATTTTTCAGAGGAAGAAATTAAGAGCCAAGAGGAGGCATGAAGGGCCTGAGGTCCTACAATGAGAAGTAACCAGGACTGGCTCGGTCTCCTGCCTGTCAGTACAGAGAGCTCTGTCACTCAGTCACTGAGATGTCTGTGAACCACAGCTCATCGGGGAATACACACAAATACAGACCACTGGCCCCCAGGAATGCAGCTACTTATGAGCAGCATTTGGGGCCCAGGGCAAGGCCAAGCTATGTTGAGACTCGGCAGACAGTTCCCGTGGGAATCAAGGATGGTCTTGGCATGTTCAAGGGAGATGGAAGGTCCCCTGGGGACTGCCTGAGCACCTGCAGCCTCCCCCAGGCCATGGAGGTCACTGCCTCTGTGCCGTCTGTCCCAACATATAAAACGATGATGGATGATCTCAGCTCAAGGACTAGAAGAGAAGTAGACAGACAGGGTGCTTGCTTCTGCACAGAGACGAGTGTGTATTTTCTTTTGGAGCGGGGACTGCCTTTTGCAGTGAACAACACATCCCAAGTATTTGTCCCAAGGCACTACCAACCAATAATTCTACAATCATGTGAAAGTCAACGGAAACCAGTGTCAAAACAACACAAAATTCAAGGGCAAAGCCCTGTAACAAGCTGGTAGACTCCTCCATTCTGCTCTCTCCTGGCCACTCACAGCTCAGACATCGTAGTGCTTCTCACAAACACCCTCTACATTTGGTGTGGTGAGCTCACTCGCTAGGTGAAACTGAGGCAGGGGAGCTGCAGTGCCGTGCACCGCATCACACAACTGCTATGTGAGACACAGAGCCTCCCAGACCAGCCCATTTCAAGTGTTCTAGCATCAGACTGTGGGACAAAGTTTGGTTGGGAGAATTGTGAGACTGGCTGTTTAGAGAAAGACAACAGCTTGACTATCCTTTCACACGAATGGGAGAAAGAGATGGGGCTGACATGAGGCACACCCAGATCTTCGTGGCTTCTTCTTGGTGCCAAACAAATGTGCAGAAGGAGCCCCCTTCTAAAAGAACATAGTGTTCTTCCTCCTCTTCTCACCTCCCCTGGGCTGGTGCCTGGGATAATTGGGAAGCTCAGAGTCTGGTTTTTCTGGGATGGGAACCAATGCTGCAAAGTGTTCTGACAATAAATGTTGATTGACAGTTGACGAACAATGTTCTTGAGTACGTTTTTTTCTTGTGCTGGGTGTGAAGTTGAGAACGACACTGAACAGCTGCCCAACAGCCTGTGTCCTATTCAGACAAAGTTTACTACCCTTCTTTGCATGGACTGCAGTCAGATGGCCAAAAGAGAAGGAACCTCAGGCCCTTCCCAGCTACACTGCTCAGTGACTTATCAGGAAGAGAGGACAGAGCTGAAAATAATTTGTTTTCCCCAAACACTGAGTCAGGGTTATTATTCACACAGTGAAACACAAACTCCAACAGAGAGATAGATAACTAGTCAGGAAGCAAGGAGCTTTTGTTTTGGTGTCACAATCTCTGACCTGGTAATTTTGCTTAGCAAATTTATCTTAATTAAAGAACATAAAAGGACAAAACTCTGTGCACAGAGACAGTTGCTTTAGCACTATTTCGAGGTTCTGGCCTAAAAAATTAATGTTTATTATAAAAAATGGGATATCATTATCATAATGATTATCTCAAAGACATGGGAAAACATCTATAACAATGTGTTTCAAGTTGCATTTCACTCTCCATTAATAATATTTACTTGTTATATCTCTTGCTACCAATTAAGTTTTTTAAAAAGATTTGTTGTTGCTGGTTTAGAAATGAGTTCCTGCTTTGTTGCAATGGCTAGTCTCAAATTCATGGTTCAAGTGATCCTCATGGGTTCAACTGATCCTCCCATCTCTGCCTTCCAATTAACTGGGACTACACCTGGCTGCCATTAAAGAAGACTACAGTAAACAATATCCCAGTTTATCATGGATGGTAAAGGTAATTACTGTAACAATTTAGTTTCTGTTATTTCTTTGGCTGTACTGGAGTTTTGAACTCAGGACTTCAAGCTTGTTCAGCTATTTTGCTCAGCTGGCATTCTACCACTTGAGCCATACTTCTAGCCTACCTTTTCGCTGATTATTTTGAAGATAGAGTCTTATGTACTTGTCTTCCCAAGCTGGCTTTGAGCCATGATCCTCCAGATCTTAGCCACCCAAGTAGCTAGGATTACAGGTGTGAACTATTGGCACCAGCCTGAAGATTATATATATATATATATATATATATATATGATGGTGGGCCTGTCTGAGTCAAAACATTTCCAAGATCTAAACAACATAAAATACTATTATGTGAGTCCATGCAGATGAACACACAGAGAGGAACAGGAACTGGTAAGAATGGCAGAATAATGCATGCTGCTTCTTGTTTATGTTTTCTGTGGTGGCTGTAGGTTTTTCTTAATGATGAAAATTTAAAAGTGAGTAAACACAGGACAAAAAGGAAGGTGAACAACAGAAGACCACTCTAAGATCCCCAAAGGCTCAGGGGGGCTCAAGGTGGGGACTTGAGGAAGGAGCCAGGGTTGGACCTTGAAGAATGGACACAACGCGAATGGGAAGGAGAAGGGTTTGCCTAAAGCTGAGTGGGGTCCTCGCTGAAGGATGAAGGGACAACAGGAGAAGATGGGGTTGTAAAGGGCGTCCAGCGACGTAAGTGGGCCTCAGACTGTGAGCAGCCTGTTAGGTTTTTAAAAAGAGGTAGCCGATTAAGAACTGCACCAGGCACGCACGTGGTACTCAGGTAAGGGGTAGGTTTATTCAGTAGACCTGCTGAGACCAGGCAAGGTTGGCACTCCATGTGGCTGGGGAAGGCCTGGGAATGAGAGAGAGCTGGGAAGAGAGGGAAGAGAGAGAAAAGAGCCAGAAAAGAGCAGAGAGAGGGGTAAGAACAGTAGCACTCACGTGGTATTCAGGTAAGGGGTAGACCTGCTGGGAC
>NW_012281495.1:0-1129 GCF_000151885.1 Dipodomys ordii
GGTATAATTTGTGGAGGGGAAAGGGAAAAACAAATCATTTAAATAGGGATACAGGTGGACCCATTGCAACAATGAGATGTACAAGTCGTTATGTCGAAAACAAACTTTACAACTTTGTTGGGGGGGGGAGGAATAGGTGGGGGGACGGGGGGAGGATGAGAAGGGGAAACAAAGGAGGAGGCTACAATGCTTAATAAGAAATGTACTCATTATCTTGCCCATGTAATTGTAACCCCTCTGTACATTATTTTCACAATAAAAAAATGAAGATATCAAACTGGGCATGGTGGCATGCACATGTAGTCTCAGATACTTTGGAGGCTAAGAGGGAAAGATTGCTTGAGCCCAGGAGTTTAAAACCATTGTACCTAACTTAGTGGAAACCTGTATTGCAGAAACAAATAAAATTCGGGTATCATTTCTCACATATCAAGTTTGGTCAGTTTCCTAAAATTTTGAAAATACCACTTTGATGTAGAAGTTGTGGGAAACATTGTTTATTTCTGCTGCAAATGTGAAATGATGTATGAGTCCTTAGAAAAAGAGTTTGGTCTAGAAATTTCTTTGGGAACCCATCCCAAAGAAATAGCAATAGTACGCAATATCCTCAAGGTATTGTAGCAAGACATATAATATTAATAGAATAGGAGTAACATTGATGTCCATCATTAAAGAAATGAGTATAGCATACATCCACATAGGTATTCTAATTTAAAAACTGACAGGCCATAATATTAGATATTTATTTAAAAATTTTCTTGCCTTATTTAATTACCTTTATTATGCCAGTCCGGTGGCTTGAACTCTGGGCTTAGATGCTATCCCAGGACCCCCCCCTCTCCGTCTTTCTCTCTCTCCCCCTCCCTCCCTCTCAAGGCTAGTACTCTACCACTTGAGTCACCTTTCTACTTCTGGCCTTTTGGTGATTACTTGGAGATAAGAGTCTCAAGGACTATTATGCTCTGGCTGGCTTCAAACTGATCCTAAGATCTCAGCTTCTTGAGTAGGTAGTATTATATTTATAATAAGCATGAGCCATCAGGACTCAGCTTTTTTTTTTTTTTTTTAAGAAAAGGCCTTCATTGTTCAGACTAGCTACAAACTCAAGATCCTCCTGCATGGGGGGAGG
>NW_012281496.1:0-3253 GCF_000151885.1 Dipodomys ordii
CTTCATTACGGTCTGATGTAGCAATAATAGAAATTGAGGAAATTTGAAACTTAAATATAATAACTACCTGTCATGGCTGGTTAAAAAATATGACAGTGATGCCTCCGTGTAGAGATACTTCCGACTAATCAGAACATCTTCTTCCCTAACTTCGGCAGACTAATTAAAATCAGACTCCATAGCAATTGTTTTTGCTCTAGCTTCCTCTGATCAGGTCTTTCCATCTGAACTTCGCAGATTCTGAAGTAGCCATAGACCGCGGAGGTCAATGTATGATGCTGTAATCAGATTACCGGGACATTTACTGGCTCAAATACAATTACAGAAAAAAGAGAGAGAGAGCATTTTAGCTAATTAAAAAAGGTCTGCATAATCATCAAGTGCTATCTTATGCTAAGAAAAAAGAAAATGCACACTTCTAAGTACTGTCATGTCAACAGAACCCTAATTTTTCAACCAGAATAATATCAAAATATGTTGTGAATTTTGTTCTGAAAGCTTAAAGACAAGACCAGATCATCTCATTAATTTCAGGGTGAAATGCTTTCCTGGCCATTTTTTTTTCTGAGCTCCAGAGTATCTCATTATGCTATTTTTTTAAAAATTAATTTCCCCAAATAAGGATGAGGAAGGAAGGAGTTGGGCCCTGACTTGAAGCAGGATATGGATTCTGGCTTTAAAAGTGAGCAGGGAACCTTAGGAGTTCCAGCTCATTCTACGGGGTGGCACCAAGGGGAACTGGGACCGTCTATTAGAAGTTAGTAAGATTCTGAGCAAATGAAAGCCTATTGACTAAACCATTGGTCTGAGAAGTCATAGAGAAAGACACACAAAACCTGGCCAAAGTTAGACAAGGGTTGGGTGTTTGAAGATTGTAGGACAAAGCACAGGTAGGTTTTGGACGGTGACTGGGGAGCAGAGGCTGGCTGCCCTCAAGGTATCTGTGGACATTATGTTTGTGATGGAAGAAGCTTGCAAATTTCTTCAAGGCTTGAGAGATGCTCATGGAACAGGTGGCAATTTCCAGCTTCCCGAGGTGCAGTCAGGAGGCACAAATGTGTTGGAAGACGCTGAAAGTCGCTGGAAGCTGGCAGAGTCGCCTAGCCAAGGCAGCCTTGGAGAGAATGTCAAGTGGAGAAATCTGACCGTTGTTTCCTGCTATTCTCTTGATTCCCAATCAGCAGGTCACTTGATGGGGAAGAGGAAAGCCACAAAAAAAGTCTCAAAATGTGGTGCAGGTACCCTGGGGATTCTGGAAACCTAGTCAGAGAGCCCATAGGTGAAAACTGTTCTATTAATACTAACAGAATGTTGGCCCTGTCCCCTCTTTTTCTTTTTTTCTCAAGTGCATTCAGTGGAGGTTTCCATTGTGATATAGTAATAGATAGGATAGATCGAATGTAGAAACAGGTGTGAACACCGGACAGTTTCCTATTAAGCCATGTATCATTTGCAGACATGTAAAAACATTTGTCTCCTATTAAACTTTTAAAGCTCATAATAGTGTTTATATGTTCAACTCTTTCACTCTAAATTAGTCTTGCCTAAAGTGTTTTTTTCTTTACCTCTGTCAATATTATCAGTGTTTGCTTAGTTCTCTCTCTATTGACTTAGGTTTTTTTTTTCTTTAACTATTTCCCTTCTATTACATTATTGTCTGCTTTGGTTGATATTTTCCTAACTTCTCAAGGTGTGTGCGTAGCTTAGTGACTTTTCTTTTCAAATCTAAGTTTTCAAATTTCCCTTAATAGGGATTTTGCTACAGTTCAAAAGTTTTCATATACAGTATTTATTATCTTTCAGTTCTAAGTATTTTATAATTTTTTAATAATTGTAAAAGCAGGCCTCTTGACCTTTGAGACATTTAGATCTATGTTTTGGCAATTCTAAACTATCTCTCTCTTTCTTAGAGTTTATCTCATTTGGATGAAGAACAAAGATTATAAGATGCATGATACTAGACCTCTAGAAGTTTTGCAGACCAGTCTTGACCCAGACTTTTCACCTAATCATTTGTGGAGTTGTTTGTTTGTTTGTTTTCAGTAAATGCATCTACTTCTTCTGGATACATTGATCTCAAGAAGTAAAAGGCATCAATTCAAACTCCCAAGAAATAACTATGTTAAAGCATGTTACTTGTTCTGGGCTGTGCACATAACAATCTCCAATGTCCCATTTTATGTCTCCCTTCTTTCATCTAACCATTCCACAGGAGCTACCTGGGGCTCTATGCCCAAGAGACCTAAAGAATATTCAGGTGCCATTTTGGTGTGACCACATTTGTATAGTTTCTATGAGAAAACTTAGCACCTAATTTCCATTCAGGTTCTTCTAACTCTTAAACCTACTAACTCTTAAACCTATACCTTTCTCAATCCCAAGATTCTCTCTAAACCTAAATGATAAACCTCTTCAGAGACCTCTTTTTGATGAAGAGGAGAGGACTGAAGTCTGGTACTAGAAGACTTGTTTTTCTCTTTGTAGTCTGTTCTTGCTCAATCGGTCCTAATGACTGCTCCTGACTAGTCTTGGAAGAGTTGTTCACATCAACTCCCTCTATTTCTCTACCTCCTCATCCTTTTTCTACCCATTGTAGTGTCCTTCACTTCTATTTGTCCCTGCAAACATAGAGGAAATGATGTCACCTATGACCTGAGCAACCCATGTTGTCCACAAGTGACTAAATTACGTTCCTGGCCCAATCTTTCACATCTATCCTTGGAGACTGAGTTAAAAATCAGCCTTCTTCTGCCAACTCACAAGGAGTTCTTATGCAGTTGATTTCAAACATGTTTTGTTTCTAGAGATTTCTCTGAATTAAATCAATTCTCCACAAGACATACTGCATAATCTTTGCTAAATGTGAATCTAATCATTTCTCCTCAGTACTTAAAACCTTTCAAAGGTTTCCTTAAGATTCCTAAGGTAAAGTTCAAATTCCCTAAGAATAGTCTGAAGCTCCTGAACCACCTAGTCAGGGCTTCTCTCTCAAGTTCAACTATCTTCTGAGGTTTTATGCTTTTGCTTGAGCCTTATTGGACTCTCAGTAGGTCAAGGCCAGCACTCAATGTTTTTGTGTTTGACTTTAACATGCTGGCCTGTCTGCTGAAATGCCTCTCCTCACCTGCCCACTTAATTATCTCCTATTTATCCTTCAAGTCTGGATTTAGGCATTCTTTCCTCAGGAGTCAGGTCCTGTGTCTCCCTTACGATTCCCCAGTACTCAGAATGTCTCATACAGTGCCCTCTCTAC
>NW_012281497.1:0-1935 GCF_000151885.1 Dipodomys ordii
TACAATTACATGGGCAAGATAATGAGTACATTTCTTATCAAGCATTGTTGCCTCCTCTTTGTTTCCCTTTCCCATCCCTTCCCATACTCCCCCCTTTCCCCCATCCGATCCTCCCCTCACACCAATTTTTTTTTTGTTGTTGTTGCCAGTCCTGGGGCTTGAACTCAGGACCTGATCACTGTCCCTGACTTCTTTTGCTCAAGGCTAGTACTCTACTACTTGAGCCACAGTGCATTTTCTGCTTATATGGTACTGAGGAATGGGATCCAGGGCTTCAGGTATGATAGGCAAGCACTCTACCACTAAGCTACATTCCCAGCACCTAATAGCATTTTAAAGATTTAGTTTAGCATACAAAGTAAGTACCCTCTTCTAAAAAACTAACAGAGTTTCCAGCTTTCCAATAAAGGAGTATAGTTTCATTATATCAAAGCTACTGAACAATTATTAGAGCAATCAGTAATACTGTTTATAGTATTCTCATTATGTTTTCTTTAATTTTTAAGGTACAGGGAAAACAATGGTGATGGACATGTTTTATGCATATGTGAAAACAAAGAGGAAAAAACGGGTCCATTTTCACGGTTTCATGCTAGATGTGCACAAAAGTAAGTTAATGATCTGAGAGAAGTGATTTTTCAATGGGTAAATTCTACCAAATAGTTGGCTTTAGTGAACATCTAATTTTTAAAATTTGATTTGGCTTGAAATGTAAGGTGAATCACCCCAGAAGCCATATTTTAAAGTATAGAATATTGGAGTCTTTATTATATAGGTAACAGGCTGCAGGCTGCCAGTTGTTACAAAGGCCTGCAGCACGCAAATACACATAACACAGCTAGGAAACATGCTAAAGAGGGAAGAAAATAACAAAAACAATACAATACCAACAGACCAATTCAGCTGAATTGGGACACCATAATGACTGGAGACGAACCAGGAGACAGGACACAGGACACGATCACAGAGACACATGTGGCATGGTCTTGGCAGCTAGGCTGGTCTGGGTCTAAATAGGTCTGTGCAGGGGGCAGATCCTCAGGAAATTCCCAGTCCCAGGCACTAGACTGACAGATTCAGTAACCTATCAGCCAAGTGCCTGCCCCTGCCTCCAGGGATCTGGGCATGCCCATTACCTGGAAGGCAGGTGATGGGGGGGGTCCTTTCCCCAGCATGAAGACAAGATGCCAGACCTATAATCTACCATGTGGCCCAAATGGCACCAGCCAGAACTGACCTCCTTATTTCAGAAATAAGGTTATGTTATACTAATGGAATCAGAATTGGTTCTCAAGACCAATTCAGTATTTTCCAATCAGAATAGAGGTTAACTGTATAAAGACCCAGCATTTTCAATTTCTACTATTTATTAATGAAAAATATTAAAAAATGTACCTATTTCAAGATGTTCTTTTTTTGTGTGGAGGTGGTACTGAGGTTTGATTTCAGGGCCTTATGTTTTCTTGGTTATCTATCACTCTATCAGTTGAACATATCTCTAGCTCTTCTTGTTTTGGTTGTTTTTGAGATAGGGTCTTACTTTTTTGCCTTAGCAAGCCTAACTTTGGATCCTTCTATTTACATTCCCCCTTGTAGCTGGAATGATAGGCATGCTCCAGCATATCTGGCTTTTTTTTTTTTTTAACCAGTCTTAGGTCTTGAACTCAGGGCCTGGGCACTGTCCCTAAACTTTTTGCTCAAGGCTATCACTCTACCAGCTTTTTCAGTTGAGATAGTCTCAAGAACTGTGCCTTAGCCAGGCACCGGTGGCTCATACCTGTAATCCTAGCTACTCAAGAGGCTGAGATCTGAGGGTCATGGTTCATAGCCAGCCCGGGCAGGAAAGTCCGAGGGACTCTTATCTCCAATAAACCACTAGAAAACTGGAAGTGGCTCTGTGGCTCAAGTGGTAGAGCACTTGCCTTGAGCTGAAGA
>NW_012281498.1:0-1482 GCF_000151885.1 Dipodomys ordii
GGGAAGGGTGGAGGGAAGAAAGGAAGGGAGGGAGGGAAGGAGGGATGGAAAGGGAGAGGGAAGGAGAAGGAAGGGAGAAAAGAAAAGAAAGAAAGAAGATAGGAAGGGAAAGTGAAGAGAAGGGGAGGAGAGGAGAGGGAAAGGGTGGGGAAGAAAAAGGAAGGGAAGAGAGGGAGGGGAGGAGAGGAAGGAATGAAAGAGAAGGGACAGAATGGAGAGAGGGATGAAGGAAGGAAGGAAAGAAGGAAGGAAGGAAGGAAAGAAGGAAAGAAGGGAGGGAGGGAGGGAGGAAGGAAGGAAAGAAGAGTAAGAGTGACATTGTCCCAAAATAAATGTACTCTTTATCTGACTTATGCAACTGTAACCCCTCTGTACATTGCCTTTTTAAGATGAAGAAACATTTTACAAAGAAAGTCTCGGCCGGATTCCAGTGGCTCACGCCTGTCATCCTAGCTACTCAAGAGGCTGAGATCTGAGGATCGAGGTTCAAAGCCAGCCCAGGCAGGAAAATCTGTGAGACTCTAATCTCCAATGAACCACCAGAAAACCGGAAGTGGCGCTGTGCCTCAAGTGGTAGAGCGCTCGCCTTGAGCTGAAGAGCTGAGGGACAGCGCCCAGGCCCAGAGTTCAAGACCCACAACTGACTAAATAGGAAAGTAGAAAGAGGGAAAGCTAGGCAAACAGCACAGTGAGGTTATCTTTGCATTGGAAGGAATTGCAGGTAGAAACCTCATAGAAAACAGCACTGTGCTCTTTCCTGTGCAGGTCGAGTTGTCATCTGGGACTCTCCAACTAACAGATAGAAAGATGGGAACCTATCTGCAGACCCCAAAGAATCCCTGTCTCCCGGCATTTGGCTGTTGTGAGATCCTCTTTCTACGTCTTGGCTCCTTTGCAACCCATAGAACTCAGCAGAGAGACTAGGGGATCGCAGGTAAGACATGAGTTCTAGAGCAAATCATGGCCTCTTTCTCGGGTTATTCGTGCTGGCCGAACGCAAGCATCGGCCTGTCACAGTGCAGGTAGCTCTAGGAAGGATTCTGCCTGATAGAAAGGGAACTTAAGACCCCAAATGAAATCATCTGTGCAGAACTGGCGCTTTCTACCCAACAGCCTGAGAATAAAAGAACTAATGCCTCTTGGACCCCAGTGGCTCATGCCTGTCATCCTAGCTAGTCAGGAGGCTGAGATCCGAGGATCACCTCTTACCTTCAATGAACCACCAACAAAGCCAGAAGTGGAGCTGCGGCTCAAAGTGGTAGAGTGCTTATGAGAGCAATCATGATAGCTTAAGAATAGCACCCAGGGCCGGGCGCTGGTGGCTCACGCCTGTCATCCTAGCTACTCAGGAGGCTGAGATCTGAGGATCGCAGTTCAAAGCCAGCCCGGGCAGGAAAGACCGTGAGACTCCTATCTCCAATAAACCACCAGAAAACCGGAAGTGGCGCTACAGCTCAAGTGGTAGAGCACTCACCTTGAGCT
>NW_012281499.1:0-1646 GCF_000151885.1 Dipodomys ordii
CTCTACCACTGAGCCACCTTCCCAGCCCTTTAAAGATAATTTTTATTTACCAATTCCGGGCTTGAACTCGGGGCCTGGGCACTGTCCTTGAGCTTCTTTTTGCTCAAGGCTAGTGTTCTACCACTTGAACCACACACCACTTCTGTCTTTTTCTGTTTATGTGGTACTGGAATCCAGGGCTTCATGCATGCTAGGCAAGCATCTACCACTGAGCCACATTTCCAGCCCCTGATAATTTGTTTGTTTGTTTTAATGCCAGTACTGAGGCTTGAACTCAGGCCTGGCCACTGTCCCTTAGCTTTTTGGGTCAAGGCTAGTACTCGAACTTGAACCACAGCTCCACTTCCAGCTTTTTAGTGGTTCATGGGAGATAAGAGTCTCACAGACTCCTGCCCAGGCTAGCTTCAAATTGCCATTTTCAGATCTCAACCTCCTCAGTAGGTAGTATTACAGGCATGAGTCACTAGCAGAAGGAAAAGAAAACACTTGCAAAAAACTTGTCAGTTTGTGTAATTGACCTTTGGCACCTGCTTGCAGGTTATTCAGGCTCTCCCTGCTCAATCCCATTCTGGTTGTTTCCGGTCCCTTGTTTCACCTGTCAAAGTTCCTGGAAATGTATTTGTAGGCAGAGCCATCGGCACTTCACAGAAGTAAGCCTTCTATAGCTCCACTCAGGCGTTTGACAGTGCTGGAGCCTCTAGAGACCTGCCGTCCACCCCTCAAAGCTCTCCTATGCCCCATGTCCCCATCTCCAAAGTGTCATTTTAGGGTCACTGTCCAGATAGCTTGGCCTTTCTTACTTGCCCACATGTTCTGGGTTTCTAGCCCAGAGGGCAGCCGGTACAGCCTGTTCTCAGATGACGGCTAGCTGTCACATCTCTGTGCCCACGGTGCTCATGCCCTGCCCCTCCCCCTCACCTGGATACAGGTCCTTCCCTGTTCCCCTCCCAGACTGTCCACAGCACCAGTGTACATCCTACTGCCCCAAGTCCTGGAGCTCTGGGCTGGGTCCCTGCAGAAGCAGCACAGTGCTGTTTCACCAATCCAAGGGGGGCAAGGGGGAAAGAGGGAGAGTATGGAAAGGGGAAACAAAGAGGAGGCAACAATGCTTGATAAGAAATATACTTGTTATCTTTCCCATGTAATTGTAACCCCTCTGTAAAGTATTCTCACAATAAAAAAAAAAGAATCCAAGATAGCCCTGGCACCAGTGGCTCATGCCTGTCATCCTAGCTACTCAGGAGGCTAAGATCTGAGGATCACAGTTCAAAGCCAGCCTGGGTAGAAAAGTCCATGAGACTCTTATCTCCAATTAACCATCAGAAAACCAGAAGTGACTAGAGCTGTTGGGAGCCAAAAGTTAAGTCTCTCAAACTTAATAAGCTTAACTATCTCACTGGAACAACCTGAGGCTGAGTTTACAGAATCCCACCTTTTCACCACGCCCTAAAGTAAACACCCTGCAGCTAACGACCACCTTTTCACCCCGCCCTAAATCTACTAAGGACCACCTTTGCACCACGCCCTAAGTCCAAGCATATAAATACCCTTGTGTGAAAAATAAAATGTGGCAGCTTGATCAGAATCCTTGTCTTGCTGTCCTTCGTGTCTCTTGTCCCTTCATTCCTTCTCGTTTAGGTTCACCG
>NW_012281500.1:0-1246 GCF_000151885.1 Dipodomys ordii
TGAACTCTGGGCCTGGGCGCTGTCCCTCAGCTCTTCAGCTCAAGGCTAGCGCTCTACCACTTGAGCCACAGCACCACTTCCGGCTTTTTTTTCTGCTTATGTGGTGCTGAGGAATCGAACCCAAGGCCTCAAGCATGCAAGGCAAGCGCTCTACCACTGAGCCACCTTCCCAGCCCTGGACAGCAATTTTTTAATGCTTCTGTATAGCTGGGATAACAAGGTGTGAACCACTGTACCCAGCTTTGTCTTGGCTAAGATGGAATCTTACTAACTTTCTGCCTGGCCTGGCCCAGAACTGCAATCCTCCTGAGATGATAGGCATGAGCCCCAAGCACAGCCCTGATCCAATGCCCTTAAAAGAATAGAGACACTAGGGGTATGCGTGCAGATGAAAGGCCATGAGAGGATACAGCACAAAGGTAGCCATCTTTAGGCTAAAGAAAGGGGCCTCAGGAGAGAACAGGCCTACCAAATGCTCTTGGACTTTCAGACTTCAGATCTGCAAGAAAATACATTTCTTGTCGCTTAAGCCACCCAGACTACAGCCTTTTGTTAGGCAGCCCTGGCAGTAATACACTGATGGAAGAATACCTCAGGGTGAGGTGTTTAAATCAGTAACTTCATTATTCTGTGTGATTTCTGAGCATCTGGAATCCGAGAGCAGCTCCCCTGGTAGGGTTCTGACTCCAGGTCTATGACAAGGTGCAGCCAAAAATTCTTAGGTTGTGAAGTCGTCTGGTGGCTTCAAAGATTGAATCCTCTGTGTCCCAAGCTCACACACTAAGGGGAATTATCCCTCGGGACACTTGAAATGACAGGGAGCTGGCTTTCCCCAGATGGGGACGAATCTTGAGGGACAGCACGGAGGAAGCCACAATGCCTTTTAGGACCTGATTTTTGGCATCAGCTCTTTACTGTGCTGTATTCTGTTTGTCAGCAGTGAGAGAGACACTCAGCCCACCCCATACTCTTTTTTTTTGGTCCGTCGTGGGGCTTGAACTCTGGGCTTGGGCGCTGTCCCTCAGCTCTTCAGCTCAAGGTGAGCACTCTACACGGTCTCTCCTGCCTGGGCTGGCTTTGAACCGCGATCCTCAGATCTCAGCCTCCTGAGTAGCTAGGATTACAGGCGTGAGCCACCAGCGCCCGGCCTTACTTTTTCTTAGTTGGGGTTGACCCCTGTAGCAAAAGACAGATTTAACAAGAGAAAACAAACCTGAAGCTTAATAACATATATACCTCATATACA
>NW_012281501.1:0-1169 GCF_000151885.1 Dipodomys ordii
TCTTTTTGCTTATGTGGTGCTGAGGAATTGAACCCAGGGCCTCATGCATGCAAGGCAAGCGCTCTACCACTGAGCCACCTTCCCAGCCCCTGTACTTCTTACTTTTTTGGTAGTTAATTGGAATAAGAATCTCATACATTTTCTTGCCTGGGTTGGCTTCAAACTGCAATCTTCAGATCTCAGCCTCCTGAGTAGTTAAAATTACAGGCATGAACCATCAGTACCCAGTTCTTTATTTAGCAGTACTGGATTTTGAATTTAGGACCTTGTGTTTTCTAGGCAGATGCTCTTCCTTTTGTACCAACTCCATTCCATGTAAGTGTGTTACATTGCTTGAATATCTAATGATACCAAGTACAATGGGTCCAAATCAAACTTGTTTTGGTGATACTGTTATTTTAAAGTTTTAGCACGAATTTGTTTTAGTATAATATGAAACACAAGTTAAAAGACTTGGGTGCTGGGGTTCAAACTCTGGGCCTCACAGTTGCTCAGCTTGCTTGATTAGTACTTTACCTCTTAAGCCAGGCCTCCAGCCTTTATTTATTTTTTGGTCAGTCCTGGGGCTTGAACTCTGGGCCTGGGCACTATCCCTGAGCTCTTCAGCCTAAGGTGAGTGCTCTACCACTTGGGCCACAGTGCCATTTCAGCCACTGGTGGTTTCCTGGTGGTTAATTGGAGATAAGAGTTTCTTGAACTTTCCTGCCTGGGCTGGCTTTGAAGTGTGGTCAATCCTCAGATCTCAGCCTCCTGATTTGTTAGGATTACTGGTGAGAGCCATCAATGCCCTTTCTTATATCTTGATTTTTTTTTTCTGGTGCTGGTACTTAGAGCTTGTAATCAGGGCTTAGTTACTGTATCTTATCTTTTAAGCTCAAGGCTAGTACTTTACCCCTTGGGCCACAGCTTTATTGTGGTTAGCTTGGAGATAAGAATCTCACAGACTTTCCTGCCAGACTGGCTTCAAACCACAATCTTCAGGTCTCAGCCTCCTGGGTAGCTAGGATTACAAGTGTGAGGCAATGGGATCCAACCTGTCATCTGTTTCACAACAGTAATCAGAGTAAATGTTCTTTTTTTTTTTTTTGTCGGCTGTGGGGCTTGAACTCTGGGCCTGGGCGCTGTCCCTCAGCTCTTCAGCTCAAGGCGAGCACTCTACCACTTGAGCT
>NW_012281502.1:0-1709 GCF_000151885.1 Dipodomys ordii
TTCAGCTCAAGGTGAGCACTCTATCATTTGAGCCATAGTGCCACTTCCAGTTTTCTGGTAGTCAATTGGAGATAACAGTCTCATGGGCTTTCCTGTCCAGGCTGGCTATGAACTGTGACCCTTAGATCTCAGCTTCCTGAGTACCTAGGATTACAGGTGTGAGCCACAGGCCCCTGGCTAAACCTTGTTCTTTTTAGGGTGGCTCAGAGGTCATCCTCTAGGGAGGAGATGAGAGGTAGGGATGGTTGATGCCCGGTTACCCTTTTCTAAGAACGTACCTAGTCTTCAGTTCTCCTGATATGGCCTCTTGAGTATAGTTTGATGATCTCAGTTCCCCACTCCTAGTGGCTGAGGGGAAAGGCCTGTCAGTAATTGGGACCTCTGAGGTGTAGTTTTCCCAAATGGAGCTCTGGTTTTTCTTTTTTTTTTTTTTTTTGGTCAGTTGTGGGGCCTGAACTCTGGGCCTGGGTGCTGTCCCTCAGCTCTTCAGCTCAAGGCTTGTGCTCTACCACTTGAGCCACTGCGCCACTTCTGGCTTTTTCTGCTTATGTGGTGCTGAGAAATCAAACCCAAGGCCTCATGCATACAAGGCAAGCACTCTACCACTGAGCCACCTTCCAAGCCCAGAACTCTGGTTCTTGTAGTCTTTATAGGCTTTTCCTTTATAGACCTTTAATTTTTCAAGTGTCTCTGCTTAATTCTCATGTCCAAATATTTAGGCCTATCCCATTCTAAAGAGAGTGATTATAGGCAGAAAAAATAAAAGTCCAGTCCACCAATGGATTGTGCTGATCTACAAACCTACTAGTAGTTTCCTGACTTCCTAACCCATTATCCTGGCTCCTGGTTCTACTTTGTGTTGGAGCTGTATTTGACCCCTGATTCTGGGCCCTGGTAGCCTAGGTTACTGAAAGCAGTTTCCTGTCCTTAATTATTTTCCAGGGGCTAGGAAGTTGGCTCAGTGGCAGAGTGCTTGTCTCTCATGCATGAGGCCCTGGGTTCAATTTCTCAGCACCACATAAGCAGAAAAAAAAAAAAAGCCAGAAGTGGCGCTGTGGCTCAAGTGGTAGAGCGCTAGCCTTGAGCTGAAGAGGTGAGGGACAGCGCCCAGGCCCAGAGTTCAGACCCCACGACCAGACCCCCCCCCAATTTTTTTTTCCATTGCTCTTACCTAGCTAAGCTGAGTTTCCTCCAGCCTTTTTATTTTATTTTATTTTTCCAGCCCTGATAACTCTTCCGTGTACAAATAACTGTGAAATTCCCAAGTGCTTTCCCTACCAGGCCTCCTCCACGTCTGAGGTGGGTGTTCCTAGTATGTCTCTCTTCCACCAGTCATATGTCCATTACAATGTTAGGCCCTGTCTGTTCCTACCCTAAAGTTACCATCACTGAATTTAAGAAAATATCTCCAAGCTGGGAGCTAGTAGCTCATGCCTGAAATCCTAGTTGCTCTAGAGGCTGAGATCTAAGGATTGTGGTTCTAAGCCAGCCAGAATAAGAAAGTCCATAAGAGGAGCTGGGAAGGTGGCTTAGTGGTAGAGTGCTTGCCTAGCATGCATGAAGCCCTGGGTTCAATTCCCCAGTACCACATACACAGAAAAAACTGGAAGTGGAACTGTGGCTCAAGTTGTAGAGTGCTGGCCTTGAGCAAAAGAAGCTCAGGGATAATGCCCAGACCCTGAATTCAAGCCCAAGACTGGCAAAAAAAA
>NW_012281503.1:0-1861 GCF_000151885.1 Dipodomys ordii
AGGAGGAGGAGGAGGAGGAGGAGGAGGAAGAGGAGGAGGAGGACAAGGTCTAATCCAAAAAGGAACATGGTTCAGATACAATATTCTCTCTATTCACCTACAATAAAGAGTAGACACAGAACTGAAAGGCTCCAGAAAATTGTAAATGTAAAATGGCCCTGCCAGGAGGATGAGCTGGAATGGAAAGGAATGCTGAGTATGTGACTTTACAGAAGCCAAAATGGCATTTCACTTCCTCTTTATCATAATCCCTGCTGAAACTGAGACTAGAAGGAAGAAGGTGGGGATTCCAGGGATGGAAGACGAAGGAACTACAGATTCACACACTTTTTTATGCTTTGCAAACTGATTCATGTAATATTATAGGTAAATTCCCATCCAACACAGGTCATGTAAGCTAGAGAAATGTTTCTGTGTTCCTTAGCAAGTTGAAAGAAAAATCAGAAGTAGCCATACCAATACAGAACAAGCAGCAACATCAACAGAGAACCAAAAACCCCATTGCCCCGCTTCTAATAACATACACTTGATATGCTCATTAAAGATAGTTTAAATTTAAAAATGTGAACCTTAATGACTGGATTCCATTATGTTTCAACTATCAATAAATAATGCCAAAATAGTAAAATCTTGAATATTAACCAATTAATATGTAAGTTTGTTTTCAGATATGCTCTTTCTAGTATTTGAAGCAATCATCTGTGACACTAATTTTATTCCTTGACCCCTACTGGTGCTGACCATATATTTATTGTAATGCAAGTACTGAGGTGGGAAGAAAGCAGTTGGTACTTGGTCTCATATAAACTCTATTGTTTTACACTATATAATACTAGCAGGATAGAGAATTTGCATGTGTGAGCATCATTTCTGTCCTTCAGTGCACATTCACACTTGATATTCTCAATCACAGTCTCCAGAGAAGAGTAGCAAGATTGAATTTTTAAACCTGGCTGAATGACTTTGAAGCTTTCAAAGTAAGTTTTCCAACTAAAATCTTAGGCCTTTTCCTATTCTATCTCAAAACTTTTTTATGAGTCATTTAATCATATGATCCATATATGTGTGCATATATATCCATGTATACATGCATAAGTTTTTATTATTATTATTGTCAATCCTGGGGCTTGAACTCAGGGCCTGGGCACTGTCCCTGAGCTTCTTTTGCTCAAGGCTAGTACTCTACCACTTGAGTTACAGTGTCACTTCCTGCTTTTTTCTGTTTATGTGGAACGTAGGAATCAAACCCAGAGCTTCATTCATGCTAGGCAAACACTTTACTAAGCCACATTCCCAGCCCTTGTATTATTTTTGATACACAAATACCAGTTCAATCTGCATTTACTTCTTAAGAATACAGAATTCAAACTAAATTGCTCAGTTCTTCATATGGATTCTGTGATCACGATTATATTGATTGTTGTGACAGTTTTTATCACTTCTACTTGAGTTTGGTTGTGATAAAAACATTATTTTATAAACAGCTCATCAGAGTAATTTCCTAAGTGCTGACTAGAAAAATTTGCATTCGATTACTGACATATTTGCCAGGATCCTGTTCAGAATAATGAAATTGTTCTTCCTACTCTTTCTGAAAAATCATTATTGGCTAAAGGTGGCCTCACATGATGCACCCTGTTGTCAAGCTCTGTGTTAGTATGGAAATTTTTTTTCATGTGGACTTTTTGTAATATTTGCTTTCTTATATTTTTTTAATTTTATTTTATTTGTGAACATACTGTACAGAGGGGTTACAATTACCTGGGCAGGATAATGCGTACATTTCTTACCAAGCATTGCAGCCTCCTCCTTTTGTTTACCCTTCACATCCATTCCCAGCCTCCCCCCTCCCCCCCAATCC
>NW_012281504.1:0-2140 GCF_000151885.1 Dipodomys ordii
GCTAGTGGCAAAGCTGGGGTTGGTTGGCTTGGAAGCATCATTGAGTCACCCTCTCTGCATAGGGTCCTTTCATTATTCCCTATCCCTGTCTCACCTACCCCACCATATGCTGTTACACGTCCTAAACTTAGAATCTCAGTCACATTTCTTGCACATTGCCTGAGTTCAACAGGGTATCCTTTCAGCCTAACAAGCCATACCCAATGCAGTTCCTGGTGCTGCCATCCTCCATCCCTCATCAACCACAGCCTGGTTCCTGAACTCATTAGGGGCTCTGTCCTGCTTTGATTTGGGGTGCCCTAATGATGTTTGATTGACAGTAACTGGAGTCAATCATAATCTCATGCAAAGGGGAAAATTATTTATATGTTCTCCACCATTCTATTAACAGTGATTTCTCAGAAGCATATGGAACAGATAAAAGACTATTTAGAAATCAGTACTTTTCAAAAGATTAAAAGAACTGGGCAAAATCATTTAGGTACTATAGTACTATAATGTGCTTCATTAAAAAAGAAAAAGATACAGAGCTGGGTGCTGGTGGCTCACATGTATAATTTTAGCTACTCAGAAGGCTGAGATTTGAGGATTATGGTTTGAAGCCAGCCCAGGCAGGAAGTCCATGAAACTCTTATCTCCAACCAACCACTAGAAAACCAGAAGCTGTGGCTCACAGTGGTAAAGTACTAGCCTTGAGCAAAAAAGCCCAGGAATAGCACCCATGCCCCCAAGTTCAAGCCAACAATAGAGAAATAAATAAAAAACAAGATACATATTTACCTAGTCTGTCTGATTTTACAGGAAGTGAATTAGGAGAGGTATTCAGAAGATCATTAGAATGATAAGATATTTCATGGTAACTGACGGGACTGTGTGCCCCTGTGATCTGCTCTGTGTATCTGTTTCAAGGCCCACCTCATAGGACCAGAGGGTTGGTTCTTCACCAGCTACCTTAGTTCCTCTTCCTCTAGAACTCCCAGCATGTGATATCTAGCCAGCCACATGTACTAAGGAATTCTCATGCCTCTCTTTAATCTAGCAGGAAAGTTTAATCCCAATTTCTCCCAGCTTTCTATCCGAATGAACATTGTGAGTTACATAATGGTCCATACTTTGGTTTCTTCATCTGTAAAATGGGAATCATGATACTCCTCCTAGAGATATTCCAGAGTCTTAATGATATGTATAGTGGTTTAGGATAGTGGGCTAATACAGCCAAATTGGCCTAATGAACATACTTTATTCTCAGCCCAGAACTCTCCAATCTTGGAGAATAGGGAGGTGAGAGAGTATGTGGGTACCAGCCTGGTTCTGCTCATTTGTCACACATATAACTTGCCAACTGCCAGGTTGCTCTTATGGAAAGTAGTGACACTAGCCATGAGTAGAGGACACATGATCTGGGATCATTTGCTCCAAACCCTAGAAAAACTCCTCTTGACAGAATGCAGTTTCCCATGTGCTTGTTTCTGGGTCTAGGGCCCTCTTCCCATTTAATAGGGGCCTCTCTTGAAGCTGAGCAACACCATCCTAGCCCATGGAGTTGGATGGGGCTGTGCTCATGTGCTACACACACCTGAAATAAGCCAGCACACAGTGTACAATCAACCTGCACAGTGTCTTTGATCTCAGTGCCATGGCTAATATGGTCTTTCTGAAGTGCAAAATGACAGGCTGTGCCTCTTTCAATAGCCTCAGGGCAGAAACAATGTCTAGATTAGAGGGAGCAGAGCGGCTTGTGGGACCTTCTTAGCTAGAATCCTACTCTGTGGGTCATTCAAGTAGAGGTGGCCAGTCTTTAAATCTAAGCTTCATTTCTGGAACATGTCAGCCAAACCGGTCCCCGGGACTGAAGAAGCTGCTTGGCAGACAACCCCAACATCTGCCCAGAGGGAGTTTCAGGCACCCAGAGGTAGTCAGCTTGTCTCAAACTTCTTCTATGCATCTGCTCTTCTTGTGAAACCATTTCCACCACCCTGTCCCCATAAGATATCAACGTCATACAAGTGGCTTCTGTAGGATCAAAGGATCAAGACAGTTCAGCCTGGGCCGGGAAGGTGGCTCAGTGGTAGAGCGCTTGCCTTGCATGCTCGAGGCCCTGGGTTCGATTCCTCAGCACCACATAAGCAAAAAGAAAAAA
>NW_012281505.1:0-1799 GCF_000151885.1 Dipodomys ordii
GAGGCCCTGGGTTTGATTCCTCAGCACCACATAAGCAAAAAAAAAGAAAAAAGCCGGAAGTGGCGCTGGGGCTCAAGTGGTAGAGCGCTAGCCTTCAGCTGAAGAGCTGAGGGATAGCGCCCAGGCCCAGAGTTCAGGCCCCACAACTGGACCCCCCCCCAAAAAAAAAAGAATTCTGAAAGGGGCTGGGAAGCTGGCTCTGTGGTAAAGTGCTTGCCTCACATGCATGAGGCCCTGGGTTCGCTTCCTCAGCACCACGAAAAAAGCTGGAAGTGGCACTGTGGCTCAAGTAGTAGAGCGCTAGCCTTGAGCAGAAGAACTGAGAGACAGCACCCAGGCCCAGAATTCAGCCCCCACGACCGACAGGGAAAAAAAAAGAATTCTGAAAATATTTTATAAATAGGTGAGGCTTTCTTAGGATCCAGAATAAATTTCATTTTTTATTTTAAAGGGCAGAAAAGAGAAAGAATGAAACTGGATAGACCAAATGTTCCATTCAGTGTTGTCCAACATGGTCATCAATAACCATATGTTATTACTCAATACTTTTTTTGTGTGTGCTGGTCCTGAGGCTTGAACTCAAGGCCTAGCTAGTCACTGTCCTTGAACTTTTTGGGTCAAGGCTGCTGCTGCTCCATCACTTGAACCACAGCTATACTTTGACGTTTTAGTGGTTAATTGGAAATTAAGAGTCTTATAAACTTCGCTATCTGGGCTGTCATTGAATCATAACCCTCAGATCTCAGCCTCTTGAATATCTAAGGAATACAGATATGATCCATCAGTGCCAGACTAAAATTGCTTTTAACTGTATTATTTTAACTGACTTCTGATACATTAGAAAAGTAACAGAATATTTGAGATTATTATTTTTACAAACTGGGATATACGGGGTAAAAAAGTAGGAAAACTGCATTAACCTTGAAGCTGTACATGTGCCATCAGAGAAGTTAAGTTCATTCTATTTCAAATTCCTCATATTTTTACCTGGTATTCTTAGCGGACTCTCACCCTAAAGAAGACAGGCTTATGTGTAGTATCAAACTAAAACAGAAAAAAGGGTATATCCCTAATAAGCTATTGAGTAGAAAAAGGTATTGAACAGAAATATTAAAATCTTATTAATAAGAAGAACACTGCCAGGCGCTGGGGGAGGGGGGGAAGGGGGAGGCCGGGAGTGGTAATGCACGTACTCCTAGTGACTCAAATTTGAAGATTGTGGTTTAAAGCCAGTCTGAGCAAGAAAGTCCAGGAGACTCTCATCTCCAATTAACAAACAAAAAAGTTAGAAGTAGAGCTCAAGTGGTAGAGCACTAGCTCTAGGAGAGCACCCAATCACTGAGGTTCAAACCCCAGGACTGGCACATACACACACAAAATAAGAACACTCAAAAAAAATAGGGCTGGTAATGTGGCTTAGTGATAGAATGCTTACTTAGCAAGCATGAAGTTCTGGATTCGATTCCTCCCTCAGTACCACATAAACAGGAAAAGCTGGAAGTGGTGCTGTGGCTCAAGTGGTAAAGTACTAGCCTTGAACAAAAGCAGCTCAAGGACAGTGCCCAGGCCCTGAGTTAAAGCCCCAGGACAAAAGAAAGAAAGAAAGAGAGGAAGGAAGGAAGGAAGGAAGGAAGGAAGGAAGAAAGAAAGAAAGAAAGAAAGAAAGAAAGAAAGAAAGGAAGGAAGGAAGGAAGAAAGGAAGGAAGAAAGAAAGAAAGAGAGAGAGAAAGAGAGAGAGAGGGAGGGAGGGAGAGAGAAAGAGAGAAAGAAAGAAAGAAAAAAGAAAGAAAGAAAGAAAG
>NW_012281506.1:0-1109 GCF_000151885.1 Dipodomys ordii
GGGGGGGACCCTGGGGATCTTGGATCCCCCCAGAGCTGCCATGTCTCCCTCCAAAGTGAGTGACAAACGAGGGGGAGGGGTGCACACTTCAGGTGTGGAGGCGACGTGTGGCGTGTGGCCCCCCGGGCTCCCCAGAGACCCTGCGCAGGGGCAGGTCCCGGCCGGCGGCGAGGAGCCCTCACCTGCGGCCGCCGGAGCGCTGGAGCGGAAGCGTGGCTGGTGGATTATTTATAAGCTGCCGCTCGCTTGCCTGTGGGGTGGAGGGCGCGCAGCAGCAGCTCCCCTGCTCCCCAGCGGCCTGCCGGCGGCGCACACACCTGCCCCCTCCCCGCGTATTGACCAGTTAGAGTGCTTTGGGGCGGGGGGGGGGGGGGGGCAGCCACAGAGCAGCCGCGTTCCCTCCCCGCAGGGCCGTCGGGGTCACTCTGGGCTCACCTGCCCCGGCGAAGGCGACGCGAGCCGGGCATCGCAGGCTGCCGGCCTGGCCCGCGCCTCTGCACCCCACCCTCCCAGAAGGGGAAGCTCTGGGTCAGACCCGGGGCTCGCAGCTCTGGTGCTGGGGAGGCGCCTCTCACGGGGAGCCCACCACGCCCTCTCTGCTCTGCTCTGGAGCCGCGCCACCCACGCCCCAGCCTGGGGTGCCCCCCACCCCCCTGTGCAGGCCGGAGGGCAGGCGGCGGCTGGCAGCGTCTCGGGCTGCCCAGGGCCCCGCTACCCAGGCAGCCCTCAGCAGGGCACTGCAGGCCCGGCTCCAGCTGGCCGGGTGAGTGTCCCGGTCATGACCCTCCATGCGAGCCTCCGTGGAGGCTCTGAGCCAGCCCGTCATCATGGACGCCAACAGCACCTCCAGAGGTTAGGCCGCCCGGGGTGGGGCGTCCCCGGGCCCTGTGCACAGGTGCACACGTGTGCCCGCACAGAACACCACCAGGTGTCACCTGGCATGGGAGCTGGACTGTCCGGGAGGGAGGTCGGTGACCGCTGTGGGGTCTCTGTGTCCCAACACCCACCACACTTTCTGTTGTTGTCAGTTGTGGGGCCTGAACTCTGGGCCTGGGCGCTGTCCCTCAGCTCTTCAGCTCAAGGCTAGCGCTCTACCACTTGAGCCACAG
>NW_012281507.1:0-2303 GCF_000151885.1 Dipodomys ordii
TTTTTCTTTTTGCTTATGTAGTGCTGAGGAATCGAACCCAGGGCCTCAGGCATGCAAGGCAAGCACTCTACCACTGAGCCACCTTCCCAGCCCCTAGAATATTCTTATACTAAGATCCGATAGACTTCATCTACAGCTGGAAAGATGGCAAACAGAGTTCAAATTTCAGTACTATAAAATAAACTATTCCAAATCATAATTTTGCGTATTCTAAATTTTGCTACTTCCCTTATTCAGAACAAGGCTTGGCACTGGCTGAGTTCAATGTTCACTCATGAAGCCAAGGGCACGTTGCCTGGATTATGGCCAGGTGTCCTGCCGAAGAGAACCCTCTTTAAATGGTGCTATTCCAGAGGCCCAAACTGACCCAGCAATGATAAGAAGATGAGGCGTGAGACCGGGAACCACACAGGCCTCATGATTTAGGACTCTCTAAGATATACAAATGTTTAAAAGATTTGGAAGTCTGTACATCCTACTCACTCATCAGCCCTGGTGATGTGTTTATTCAGTTAGAAGAGATGTGAGCTTGCCTTCCTCTCCATAAGGAGCATCTTTCCATGAAAATGCCAAAGAACATTTTTCCTCCCACAACCCACCTCACACATTAGCCTGCAGGGGGGACTGAGAGCCACACCAGGCAGGCAGTTCAAAGCACTCCAGTGCTCGGCAGGAGACAATTTACTGTGATTGTTGCCTAGGGCTGGCTGCTGCCTGCAGTCAGGACAAATGGGCCACCTCTTCCCAGGCAGAGTGAGAAACCAGCAGAGTTTGTGGCTCACCAAGGGAGGGAGAAACTGACCTCGGTGGCAGCAGGAGTCTGCTGGGCTCTGCTGGGCTTACATCCTCCGTCTGGAGAATGACACACGTGGAAAGAACTCCACAAGGAGCGACCAAAAGCGACATGTACCCAGTTACTAGACATGGAGTTGTAGGCCCACTTTCCAGTACTGTCCGCAGAATCCATTTTATTTTTTCAACAGCAGTAGCCACCTTCATTCTCTCTTTCAATGGTCTTGCCACTAGGTGTCTCACAGGGCAGGGGAAGTGGCCTTGAATCCATAGTTTCCATGAAGGCACATGTCCAACCTTCCCTCAGCCTAATCAGATCCGTACCCTCAAACCTTGGTGTGAGTTTGGGTTCACTTCCAAGGTCCTTATCACTCTTGGGACTGCACCTTGTCCACCTGCTCTGCTGTGATGCTCTGCTCTGGTAAATTCTGTTGCACATTACAGAAAGTCATAGACCACAGACCACAGACCAATCACCTCATCTGTACTAGCTGTATCTAGGGTCCAGCTCAGCTTCTTTCTATAAGTTTGAGCTAGCGTCCCAACATGCCTAACTGTAATAACATTAAGATTTACCACCATGGCATTGCTATGATCATCTACCCAGCCTTCAACTAGCCCATCTAACCCTTCCAAGAGCAGGTGCTTAAAAACAACTCCCATAGGGATGCATGGACGCTCATCTAATCCCATCTACTTGAGAGGCCTATATTAGGAGAAATAGACCTTGAATCAGCCTGGGGAAAGGGTTAGGGAGAACCTATCTCAAATCAACTGGTGGTGTGTGCTTGTTACCACAACTACATAAGACATACACATAGGAGATCCTGGCATAGATCACCAAAACTGAGATCCTATCTGGTGAGTAACTAAAGAAAACTGGGATAGGGGCTTGGCTCAAGTGTTGGAGTACCTGCCTAATCAGCATAGACTTGAGTTCAAACTTCAGTATTATAAAATAAACTCTTCAAAATGATAATTTTACCTATTCTAACTGACTTTTCCTTCAAAGAAACTAAAGAGATACAGGAAGATATTGTCCTCAGGGCCTAAAGAAACCCAACTTCAGGTTGCTGCTCGTGGCCTTGAGCACTTCCAGTCACATCAGGGAGCAGCTGCCAATCTGACATCCCAACAGCTTTTTACCACACAGACACCTTGTGCTTTGTGGTCACTTCATGGGCTTAGCTATAAAATATTCAGTAATGAGTGAGCCAGGCCTGGTTACCAATAAGATTGCTCATTCTCTCCCAGAGAGTATCAGGGAGAAGGCTGTCTCCAGCCATTATGGAGGCATTTGTCTGTGGTTCCATCTACTCTGTAGATGGAAGTAGGAATTGAGTCTAGGAGTTCAAAGCTAGAGTTGGGAACATTATAAGAATGTCAATAAAAAAAAATGGTCTTGCCGGGCACTGGTGGCTCACGCCTGTAATCCTAGCTACTCAGGAGGCTGAGATCTGAGGATCACGATTCAAAACCAGCCCGGGCAGGAGAGACTGTGAGACTCCTAT
>NW_012281508.1:0-2061 GCF_000151885.1 Dipodomys ordii
CCCCCGCCCCCCAAAAATGGCCTTCTGATTGGGCGCTGGTGGCTCACACCTGTAATCCTAGCTATTCAAGAGGCTGAGACCTGAGGATCACGGTTCAAAGCCAGCCCAGGCAGCAAACTCCATGAGACTCTTACCTCCAATAAACCACCAGAAAACCAGAAGTGGCTCTGTGGCTCAAGTGGTAGAGCACTCACCTTGACCTGGAGAACTCAGGGACAGCGCGCAGGCCCCGAGTTCAAGTCCCATGACTGACAAAACAACAACAACAACAAAAACAAAGAAAGAAAGAAAAAGGGGAAATGGCCTTCTGGTTGGTACATCTCCTTTCTGTTTCCGGTGAAGTTGTGGTGCCCGAGATTTGCTTTTCTGTCTTTTTCCCTCACTTTTTGTTTCCCTCTTTCTTCCTCACTCTTTTGTAGCTGCCCCGTTCCCGTTCTGTGGTCAGGCAGAGTTTGGTGTACATCAGCTCAACCTATCTGCGAGCTGTGCGGGCGGCAGTTCCGGGTCTGTTCCTCTACGAGCACACATCGCCAGGGACAGATGCAGAATCCAAATCTCTGCTCAGTCCTGGGCTGTGCTGCAGCTGTGTCTTGATCATCCTGAGCCCTGAAGACTTCTGAGCACTGGGCGGACTGTGGCTTCACTCCCAGCAGTGCCCGTTCTTACTGTCAAAATCCTCAGCTCCCATTGCTCCTGCTCTTCATTATGTACTTGAGCCAGGTGGCTCAGTGCCAGCATTGTTCCTATTGGGTTCCTCTTTGCTCATTCTCAAAGACAATCAGTAGTCAAACTCAAACATTTACATATGGATTCTTTAACACCAAGCCCTAACTGCAATCCACAGGCCCCAATGCTCACCTTCTAATATCTTTTCATGTGAATCTTATTTCACTGATTATTTCTGTTACTTACTTTGGCCATTTCAGTTTGCTACTCCATGAACACCAATATTAAAGAAAATTACCATTGCAGCTCAGGCTATGAAATTGGTTAAACAAAAGAAACAAAAACTATCCAGAGTTCTAAGCACTTAAGGATCACATTTCTTGATGAGACACAGAGAGATAGGGGCCTACTTTGATTGGTTCTGTAAAAGTGGTCATCTTCATATAGTCTCTATAAGGTGAATTTCTTTTTTTTTTAATTGTGAAAATACTGTACAGAGGGGTTACAATTACATGGGCAAGCATTGTAGCCTCCGCCTTTGTTTCTCCTTCCCATCCCATCCTTCCCCGCCCCCCCAACCCTCTGCTCCTCCCCCCACCAAAGTTGTAAAGTTCGTCTCATTGTTGCAATGGGTCCACCTATATCCCTATCTAAACGATTTGTTTTTCCCTTCCCCTCCACAAATTATACCAACATCAAATACAGTGAAAACGGGGTATACCATGGAGGAGGGACATACAAGCAACAAAGAAATCATCTTATAAATGTGTTAGAAATAATTGCTTGACCCCACCCTGTGACCTGGGTCTCCTCCTTGGCGGTGCTGTCAGCGCACAGACCCATGCCCATTTCCATCCCCCCTTCCCCCCTCTTGACCCCCGACCCCGACCATCTGTATTATATTTTAATGTATATGTGAATATATTAAAAATAATTTGTTCCCCCCAGCCCCGCCCCAGTTTTTGTTTGGATTTTGTTTTGTTTTGTTTTGCTTTTAGCCTCCATGTGCTAGGATCACAGGAAAACTTTGTAAGGAAGGTTTAAGTTCTCCTGCAAGGTTTAATTTGTTATCATGTAAATATTCCACAAGGCTGCCTTGTGGTTTTGGCCAGCCTTGTGCTATGTTGATAAGATTGATTTACTGCTTAAAATCACTTTATCCAATTTTTACTGAACTTTTTATGTAAAAAATAAAATCAATTAAAGAAAAAAACATTTGAATACATATCTTAGGGTTCATTTCCCTAACATCACCTTATCTGACCTTTTCTGCTTGACTCAGACATATACTAGTTATTGCAAATGAGGGAAACCATGGGACCTATGTTTCTTTGGGCCTGGCTTACTTCACTTAATATAATTTTTTCCAAGTCTTTCCATTTCCTAACAAATGAG
>NW_012281509.1:0-1303 GCF_000151885.1 Dipodomys ordii
CTCCATCCCTCCCTCCCTCTCTTTCTTTTCCTTTTTGTCAGTTGTGGGGCTTGAACTGAGGGTCTTGACAGTCACTGAGCTTCTTTGCTCAAGGCTAGCTCTCTACCACTGTGAGCCACAATGCCACTTCTGATTATGTGGTAGTTAATTGGAAACAAGAGTCTCCCAGACTTTCTTGCCCCAGCTGGGTTTGTATCATGATCCTCAGATCTCAGCTTCCTGAGTAGCTAGGATTATAGGTATGAGCCACCAGTGTCCAGCTTTGTTTTTCTTCTGCTATGTTTGCTTTTCTTCAATTCCTGAGTGTCCCCCAACTTCTTATGGTTTCTCCTTTGTTACAATTATTTTCTTCCTCATCATTTGGTCACTTCTGTGTCATCAGATGCTTCTCAATTGAAGAGTAAAAATGGTGGCTGCTTTCATTATGCCACCTTGCTCCCAATTTTCTCCCATTTATCTTTAGTCTGTCTTTGTTACACTAGTGGTAACAATTGAAGATTAGTAAAAAAAATGCTCTATGATCTAAATTTCTGAAAGGAGAGGGGAGAAGTTGAACTGGGATGCAATTTCAGTGGAGGCTTCACCTAACCCTATGGGGATCTTGGAGTATAGGAAGCAATGACTTCTGCGGGGGTGGGGGGGTGTCCCAAGTTGGAGGAAGAGGATTTAACTATTAAAACTCTGGTAAGAGACCATTACCTTGGCAATGCAGTTATCTTCAGCCAGGGACTTGTGGCTGGTAGTAACTTATTTTTGAAGGAGATGAGGATGTAGTATCACAGCTTTCAATACAATACAATTGCCTGGTCTATCTGCCGTGGTTGATGAAATATATGAGACTGTCTTTTTTTTTTTTTTTAGTTAACTACGGGTTTATCTGAGGATGTGCAGGACAAGAGTTAAGTCACATAAAGAAGAACAAAAGAGAGGAAAAGGTGAAAAGAATAAGAAAGGGAGAAAAAAAGATCAGAAGTTCAGTAGAGCTAAACAAAAAACAAAAAGATAATTAAAAAAGAAAGAAAAAGAGAAAGAAGACAAGAAAAGAAAGGAAAATGCACATTCACGTATTCCTAAAATAAAAATTATAAGAGGAAAAAAAAAGTTACTGGAAAACAATTTTTTTTCAAAAAAGGCAAAAATGAAAGATTAATAAAAGTTTTAGAAAAGAAAAAAAATTTATATATATAAGGTACCAAAAAAAAGAAGAAGAAAAAGAAAAAAAAAGAAGAAAAAGAAAAAAAGTTCTTTGATTTTTTTTTTTTGATTTTTTTGGGAGGGGTGGGAAGAATCCTGTATCTCCCTT
>NW_012281510.1:0-2445 GCF_000151885.1 Dipodomys ordii
GGAGGGAGGAAATCCATGTTTAGATTTACAAGGCAAAGATTTCTTAACTAAAACTACCACATGGCTTGCTTCGCTTACCAATCACTCGTTCCAGCAAACAAGGGAACACCTGCAGGTAGCCAAGCAGCTCAGTGTTGGCAGTCATCTCACACAGGACATCCAGAAGCCGAATAGTGACCAGGGCCTCCTGAAAACAGACAGGCAACAGGGAATCCTCACTGCTGAGTGGATGAGAAGGTGAACGAGTTAACTGTTACATACAAGAGAAAAAATACTGCTGTCAGTATGAAAGTCAGTGCCTATAACACACCCACGGGGAGAAAACCATGCAGCATCAAAGCACGGGTAATCAATTTCACTAATAGCAAGCATCTGTTATCAAGAATGAAACATATGTGTCTTTATAAGGCAAGGAGTCAAAAAAGCTTTTTTTTCCCCCTGGGCGCCGGGGCTTGAACTAAGGACCGAGGTGCTACCCTGGAGCTTTTTTTGCTCAAGGCTGGTGTTCTACCATTTGAGCCACAGTTTCATTTCTGGTTTTTTGATGGTTAATTGCAGACAAGAGCCCCATAAAATTTCCTGCCCAAACTGGCTTTGAACCACAGTTCTCACTCAGATTTCAGCTTCCTGAGTAGCTAGGATTACAAGCATGAGCCACTAGTACCCAGCTTCAGAAAAACTCCTATTCAGGCAAAAATACCTTCCATCAGTGGAATAAATGTTCAAAATTATAAGCTATGCACACATAATATTTATGCAAATACTTTCTTTTTAAAGCATTCCTAATATGCAAGCTCTTCTTTAAAGATGTAAACATTCCATGAAATACATTAATTTCTTGTCCACAGGAATCCTGTAAAATACTGTGGTCAGAAGACTTGGCTTCAAGAGCTTGAACTATTTCTGGGTAAATACAAGTTTGTGTGCTCTATCACTACTAGATAATTTATAACAAATAGATGGTATGACCCAGAAACCACCAACTATCAACTGCAAGCATTGTGTAGTCCATATGAGATTCAAAGATGAACTTCCATAAAGATTTTAAATGTTGTTTTAAGTATGCACTAACAGTGGCGCTGTAGCTCAAGTGGTAGAGCACTCACCTTGAGCTGAAGAGCTGAGGGACAGCGCCCAGGCCCAGAGTTCAAGCCCCACGACTGGACCCAAAGAAAAAAAAAAAAACAACAAGTATGCACTATCACCCAGGCATACTAGTAAATGCCTGTAATCTGGAACTTAAGAAGGACTATAAATTCAAGGCCAGGCTGGGATACAAACTGAGTCCTTATGTCACAAAACCTAAGTAAAAGAAGAGAGTACACATTATTTGACAAAATGTGGTAGAGACTACAAATTCAGGTCATAAAGATAATGTTCTTCCAGTTAAGAATTATTTTCTTGTGTTAATGCTAAATGCTATTTGCCATATTATAGTTATGACTTCAAGAAAGAAAATATTTTAACATCCCCAAATCTCAAAATAATAGGAAATAGCACACATTTTAATGCCTTCCATTTCTATAACCTTATTTCATAGCTTTCACTTGCTAACTAAAGAGTGGGGAAGGGGATAAAGCACAGACTAGAAGTTTGTGGGAAGTGCCTTGAAAAAAGCATGTTGAGCAAATCATGAACACTGCAGGCTTGGGCATCCTGCTACAACGAGGCCCACCGCCCAGAGCACTACCTCTACTGAGAATTTCTCTCCAGGAGTCAGGCAGAGCATGAACAGGACGACCTTGGCATGTCTCACAGCCAGCAATCAGAAACAAACTCCACTGGCTCCCAATGGTCGAGGACGGCACATTCAGATGTCAGCGTAATTATACCTCCAAGGGATCGAAACCAAATCAAGTACTTTCAAAGATATGACTTCAAAGTGATGATTGAGCAAAAGACAGCTCACGGATCACCGCTAGACAATACCACAAAACAAACAATATGAAGACTGAGAACCAAGAAAGAATCAATTAATTAAGGAAATTTTCTTTTTAGAAAATAATTCCTGCTAATAAATAAAAAGAAGACTGACAAGAAGCAAAATACTAGAGATGGCATGTATCTGTAACCTCGGCATTCACAAAACTCAGCAAGGAGAGCTTCCTATGCTCACAGCCAACTTGGCTACATAATGAAACTGCCTCCTAGAAACAAAAAAATAGGCAGGGACCCTATCTCACCCGATCCCTGGGCCTAGTGGTCCTCCCAGCCATGCAGGAAGTATAAACAGGATTAACAAGAATTGTGATTCAGAGCACAAGCTTGAAATATTATAAAAACAACAAAACAAAAAGGGCTAGCAGGGCTGGGCAGGTGGCTCAGTGGCAGAGCGCTTGCCTTGCATGCATTGAGGCCCTGGGTTCGATTCCTCAGCACCACATAAGCAAAAAGAAAAAAGCTGGAAGTGGTGCTGTGGCTCAAGTGGTAGAGCGCTAGCCTTGA
>NW_012281511.1:0-1638 GCF_000151885.1 Dipodomys ordii
AAGTGGCGCTGTGGCTCAAGTGGTAGAGAGCTAGCCTTGAGCTGAAGAGCTGAGGGACAGCACCCAGGCCCAGAGTTCAGGCCCCACAACCGGACCCCCCCCCCAAAAAATGAATTTTAACCTGGGGCTAGCCTCAGACAACATATGCCTCTCTCACAGCTGAAATGACAGGTGCATACCACCATATCTGTCCTGATTGAGATGGGGATCTTTGCTCACAAAAAACCTGGGCTGACTCCTAATCTTTACTTCTCTAATAGCTGCGATTACAGGTGTGCACCACACAATTCCCAGACTCTATAAACATTACAAGTTCAAATAAACTCATCAGAAAAAGTGGTGAGCAGAAGGAATAGACATTAGTACTAAAAGAAGAGATCTGCCCTCCCAGAATCCTGCACCACACAAAAACAGCCTTCAGGAAAGGAACATAAAGGTGCTTTCTAGAAGAAAAAGAATGATATGGATATACCAATGGCAGACCTTTCACAAGTGGAAAGGCATTAGTCCCAGTGAAGGTCACATTTGGGTTTAGAAGGCGTGAAGTTCAGCTGGGTGCCAGTGGCTCATGCCTTTAATCCTAGCTACACAGGAGGCTGAAATCTGAGGATGGTGGTTCAAAGCCAGCATGGGCAGTAAAGTCTCCCATGAGACTCTTATCTCTAATTAACCATTCCAAAACTGGAAGTGGTGCTGTGGCTCAGAGTGGTAGAGCGCTAGTCTTGAGCAAAAAGATCTCAAGAATAGTACCCAAGCCCTGAGTTCAAGCTGCAGGACCAATGGAAAAAGAAAAAGGAAAAAGCCTAAGAGCAATAATCTATAAACATCCATCTCAAGAAATTACTCAGAACCAGATACTAAGCAAATAGAACACAGGTTATAATGTACTTCAGAGAAATCAGTGAAATTGGAAGTAGAGAAAAAAACAAAACCGCTGATACAAAGTGCTGATTAATTTGATATGACCAAGAAAAATGGATACAGGTCTAAGATTACAAAGATCAGAGATGAATGGATAAACTTCTGTTATTGGGAATGAAGCAGCACACAGTATAGATCCTGCTATTATCAAAAGGATAATAAGGGAATACACTTCAAACAAATTAGAAGTTTGCATAAAACCATAAAAGTTCATTCAATATGAAACACACAATAGTTCTCTATGCTTAAATAAAATAAATACATAATTAAACATCTTCCAGCCCCATGTGCTTCACTGGAGAATGATACCAACATTATAAGAACAAATATGCATGAGGAGAAAAGCACCCTGCCCAACTGGCAGGAGAGAGCACTAGTATTGCCTCAGTAACAATTTGACACCAATGGGGTCCCTAAAAAGAAAAGGCTGCATATTATTATCACTCACATAGTTAGGGGAGTCTCAATAAAAGAGTAGCAAATGGAATAACCTAATGCACAAACATAACCATACTCCATGACCAAATGGGGATTATTCAAGAATGCAAGACTTGTTCAAAATTAAAAACCTAGAATAGTGTACCATACCAATGGTCTATGGTAGAAATACATCATGATCACAACCAATCAGAAGCATCTGACAAATTTCAACAGGCTGTAATAACAACAAAATAATTCAGCAAACCAAGAACAGAAGGGATTTTTTTTTTGGGGGGG
>NW_012281512.1:0-2287 GCF_000151885.1 Dipodomys ordii
CTGGGGATGACTTTGAACTGGGATCCTCAGATCTCAGCCTCCTGAGTAGCTAGGATTACAGGTGTGAGCCACCAGCACCTAAGCTAATGTTCAATTAGATTAAGCTATAACATACAGCACTGGACTTTCTTTTTAGAATGAAAGCCAGGCAAATGAAAGCTCCAAGACAACTTCCCACCTCCCTACAAGGAAGTGATTCGGTGACTCACAGCCCATTCCCACACATAAAGAGCATCCCCCTGCCAGGGTTTAGGTGAAGTGTTGCAGATAAATCCAAGCTAAGCCCAGGGTCTGGGTGGTTGGGAGGAGGGTTAAGATCCGTTTCTGGCTGAGGCATCATCCAGGTGGCCATCTCTAGCAAGAACTTGAAAACATTTTTTTTTTTCCTCTGAGATCTCAAGCTCCACTTTCTGTACAAAGGTGTTTCCACAAATGAGATAAAAATAACCACATGCGAAAATGCTTTGAAGGTGATAAGCGCCATTAGAACTCTGTCTAATTTCAGAATTTGTCTGCCCTGTGGTCACAGATCCATACAGATTTGAATGTTCCTTGATTAAAAAATAATAATAATAACCCCTAAACACCAAACAGATTGGCCTGTGTTCAAAAGTACCTGCTAAGGAAAGAGTCATACTGGTCAATAACAAAAAGGTGGACAAAATCAAGGAGTAAGAAAACCCTAGGAAAAGGATGCGCAGCCAGAGGACATTTCCTGCCCCTGGGAGAGGCCGCAGGGTTGTCGGGGGTGGACAGCCTGAGCATCCTGCTAAGGGGACTCCCTGGGGACTTCTCCAGGATAAGGCCCTGGCCTTCGGCTGGCGCCCAGGAAAGGGACAGCAACCCTGCAGCCCCAGCCCTCCGCGGGGACCCGGGAGACCCCTACACAAGACAAAGGCTCAGCCGCGGGAGGCCGAGAGTGCGCGTGCGCCACGGAGCGCGCGTGCGCGCAGCGGTCAGCGCCGCGGCCCGAGGCGTGGCGGGAGTGGGCCCAGGGAAAGGAAACGCGGGAGCAGCCAGCCAGGCGGCGCGGGAGGGCTGAAAGGCGGAGCCGCTCGCGCGCGCCCACTGGTGGATGGAGGGGGAGACGCCCATGAAGTCCTTGCTGCCCGCCCCGCTCTTCCCCTCCCCTGCCCTTCCCCTCTCCTGGGAGGCTCGCGCTCCCGCCGCTCGCGCCTGCGCCGCCCGCCGCTCGCGGGAACGCGCCCTCTTCCCGGCGCGCGCACTCGCAGTCACCGCCACCCACCAGCTCCGGCACCAGCAGCAGCGCCGCCGCCACCGCCCACCTTCTGCCGCCGCCGCCTTCTCCTCCACTGTCCTCTTCTGTCCTCGCCTTCTGTCGACCATCAGGTAAGCACCGAGTCTCTGAAATCTGCCCCCCGGTTCGCCCCCTCTTACAACCCCACGTCGCCGCCCCTCGCCCCAAAGATGGGTTTATTGCGCTGGGCGTCCGTGAAGGGGGTGCAGGTAACGGGGGCCCACCCCGCGCCCTGGACGCTCGGGACTGGGAAAGGAACGCGTGCAAGCGATGCACGCGCGCGAGTGAGTGCGTGTGTCTGTGCTCCTGTGTGCTGGGGGGGAGGGGGTCTGCACGACCCTCTTCGCACAAACCGGGGAGAGGGCCGAGCCGGCGGGGTGTGGGGCTGAGCCGGGAGGGAGGGCTGAACCAGCTTTAGGGCGGGGGGGGGACTGAGCCCGGAGGGGAGGCCGAGCCGGCGGGGGGGGGAGCTGAGTGGAGGGGGCACGGACGGCGGTGACCCTGGGGAGGGGTCAGCTCTGCACGCCTGATCTCAGCCTTTTGCCGCAATGGGCGTGGGTCTGTGTGTGTGTGTGTGTGTGTGTGTGTGTGTGTGTGTGTGTGTGAGAATGTGTGAGAGAGAGGGGAGAGGGGGTCCATTGATGACCGCCCCCTCCACCCACCCCCGCCGCAACCGATTCTGAAATCGGATTTCTCCGACCCGGTTTGCCGTTCACCCCAAGGAAGACATGGATAAGGTTCTAGAAAAGATGACACCACTCGGAGCGGGCCTCTGTTGCTCCTGATTTTAGGCAGTGGCCCACCCCCTCCCCTTTTTCTCCTTCAAGGGGAAAAAAAAAAGAACCTGCAGGGGACATTTGGGGGCTGGGAGGAATCGGGGAGCTGGGGAGGGGTCCAGGCGCGCTGTCATAAGCCGCCCTTCCCCCTGCGCGCTCCCGGCGCGAGACCCGAGCCGCGCCGCGCCCGAGGGAAGACGGTGCGCGGACCTCGCCGGGCAAGCTCGAGAAGGCACGGGTCACCCGGCCTGGC
>NW_012281513.1:0-1244 GCF_000151885.1 Dipodomys ordii
TTTTACAATAACTAAGATCCAGTATTTTAGAAGTTTTTTAAAAATGACTGACACTTAAGACTAAAAACTATTTTTCAAAAATATTGAGTTTAGGGCTGGGAAGGTGGCTCAGTGGTAGAGCGCTTGCCTTGCATGCATGAGGCCCTGGGTTCGATTCCTCAGCACCACATAAGCAAAACAGAAAAAAGCCGGAAGTGGCACTGTGGCTCAAGTGGTAGAGCACTAGTCTCGAGCTGAAGAGCTGAGGGACAGCACCAGGCCCAGAGTTCAGGCCCCACAACCGGACCCAAAAAAAAAAAAAATGAATTTAATACACTAAAATAATACCTTAGTTAACACCTGTAACTTCTCTGAGAACATTCTAAAATACAATGAACCAAGAAGAAACATTTATGTTACAAGCCCACCTGCTGAGCAGCATTGGCATCCTGCGCTAGAGTATCAGGATCGTACATTGGTTCCAGAGCTTCCAGAGCTTTCTCAGGACGGCCCAGCTGCTGCTGAAGGGTAGAAAGTGAAATTCTTGCATCCAAATGGAGTGGGGCCAGATCAACCACTTTGCCGTAGCTTTCAGCAGCTCGTTCCATATAGCCTAAGGCCTTTAAACACTCTACAGTGATGGGAAAAGTGAGCATTAAATTACAGCTTTGTAAACTGGCCAAAATAATTTTTATATTTAACTTATTCTTTTGTTTTTGCAACATGGCCTACACTATAAAGTTAAGGTGACCTTAATATCTTGATCTTCCTGCCTCCCAAGTGCTGGGATTATAGACATATGTCATCACAACTAGCTGTATTGTTCCATTTATATATACATATATGCACATATACATGTATATATATATATATATATATATAATGGCAACAATATTTCAAAATAATGAATGTATATACTTAATACTTCAAAACAACTGTCTTTTCTGATCTCTCTTGATGGATCATCCAATTGGCCTGCAAATTCAAACTGTTTAAAGCATATAATTAGAGTATACAATTTAGTGCTTTGCTTTGTTCACTTAGCACTGTATTTGGCATTTTCAATAAGATAATAATCAAGTTGGTTATTTACCTATACTGACATAAAAGTTGGTTCCAAATTTTTACTCTAGTTATTCTACATTTAAAGCTGAAGTTTATAACTGGCAGATCAATGTAATCCAGTATTTTTTTTTAAATTTTATTTAATTTTATTTGTGAACATACTGTACAGAGGGGTTACAATTGCATGGGCAGGATAATGC
>NW_012281514.1:0-1883 GCF_000151885.1 Dipodomys ordii
TCGTGGTTCAAAGCCAGCCCGGGCAGGAGAGACCGTGAGACTCCTATCTCCAATAAACCACTAGAAAACCGGAAGTGGCGCTGTAGCTCAAGTGGTAGAGTGCTAGCCTTGAGCTGAAGAGCTGAGGGAAAGCGCCCAGGCCCAGAGTTCAAGCCCCACCGCCGACAAAAAAATAAAAAATAAGAAACAAAAACCTGGGGCTGGGATTGTGGCTTAGTGGTAGAGTGCTTGCCTTGCATACATGAAGCCCTGGGTTCAATTCCTCAGTACCAGAAGTGGCGCTGTGGCTCAAGAGGTAGAGTGCTGGCCCAGAGTTCAAGCCCCACAACCAAGAACAACAAAAAAACAATTTCTCACTACCACATAAACAGAAAAAGCCAGAAGTGATGCTGTAGCTCAAGTGGTAGAGTGCTAGCCTTGAACAAAAGAAGCTCAGAGACAGTACCCAGGTCCTGAGTTCAAGCCCCAGGACTAGCAACAAAAATCTTTAGCCAGGTGCCAGTGGCTCACTCCTGTAACCCTAGCTGCTCATAAGGCTAAGATTAGAGGATCTCATTTCAAAGCCAGCTGGTACAGGAAAATCCATGAGACTCCTCCAGTTAACCACCAGAAAACCAGAAATGGCACTGTGGCACTAGCTTAAAGCACTAGCTTTAAGCAAAAAAGCTCAGGGACAGTACCCACTACCAACAACAAGAACCAGGCACTAGTGACTCAAGCCTGCAATCATAGCCACTCCAAAGGCCGAGATCTGAAGATTGGGGTTCAAAGCCAGCCCTGGCATTATGTTCTTGAGACTTATCTCTGAAGTAGGGGTATGGCAGAAAGTGGTAAAGCACTAGCTTTGAGCAAAAAAGCTCAGAGACAGCACCCAGTCTCTGGGTGCAAGCCCTAGAGACTGTTTCAGGTGAGGTGGAAGAAGGCTCTTGATGAAACAGTCATTCTATGCTGCTCTGTTGGGCAGAACCAGAACTTCTGGGTGCAATTCTCATGGCATCAGGTTTTCAGAGACAAAGGGGACATGAATGACTTTGCACCTTGAAGCTGGAAAGATAAAATGGGGCTGAGGTATGGTAGCTTTCCCAGCGCACAAAGCTGTTGGTTCTGGGTTGATCACTAGCACCACACTTGATCCTACAGCTGGTTAGTGAGGTCTGCTCACCCATTTCCTTGCTCCAAGGCCAGGTGGTGGTGTTTGGGGGGTTGGCCCTGCAGTTTGAACTCAGCCTCAAGCTCTTGCCTATCATTTTCAATCAAGGCTGGTGCCACTTAAACCAAGTCTTCATTTCTAGCTTTTTGCTGATTAGTTGGAGATAGAAGTCTCATGAGCTTTTCTGCTTATGCCAGCTTCAAAGTCTGAGATCTCAGCCTCCAGAGTAACTAGGATTATAGGACTGAGCCACCAGCACCCAGCTAACCAGAGGGCTTTTCATAGCAATATATGGATCCCCAGCCTCTTCCAAACTACTCTCTTCAAGACTTCAAACACCTTTATCTTCTCTGTTTTTAACGAAAACTCGGAGCAAGCTTCCCCTATTCTCAGAGGATAATGAGCTGGTTCATTTTGTTTCAGCTCTTGATTCTCTTGTCTATGCCCTCGCTACTCTCCAATTTTCTTTTCCCCACATCTTTCCTCCTCCATAATGCTTTTCCTCCTTTCCTCCAAGATCATTTCTTTAGCCTTTAAAGATCCACACCTCTCCCAATAAACCTAGTCCTATTTAGTTAACTCCTTGTTTGTTTTTTGATAGGGTCTCACTATATAGCCCAGATAAACCTTTAACTCACTTTCCTCCTGCCCTCTGCCTCCCAAGTACTGGGATAGCTGTTTTGTACTACCACACCTGGCTTTTGTAGTCACATTTCTCTTTCTTTCTTTCTTT
>NW_012281515.1:0-2195 GCF_000151885.1 Dipodomys ordii
AGAAAAAAGCCAGAAGTGGCGCTGTGGCTCAAGTGGTAGAGTGCTAGCCTTGAGCTGAAGAGCTGAGGGACAGCGCCCAGGCCCAGAGTTCAGGCTCCACGACCGGACCCCCCCAAAAAAAATACCAAGTTACAAAATGAAAATACAATGTCCCTCTCACTCTTCTTCCTCTAACTACTTAATTCCTCTGTCTAGCTGTATGGTGGTCTGTACTAGTTTCTTAGATTTCCTTCCAGAAACACAGCTGTGTGTATCATGTATACATACTGTGTGTGTTTCTAGTAAGTACCTTGCTTATTTTGTTCAACATCCATCTCACTCCCCTGAGAGAATATCAAGCTAACAGACAAATCCAAATGTCTATTGTAACCAGAGTTCCTGACATAATTTCATTGGAGCCATAGAGTGTCATGTCCCACAGGACAAGCCAACATCAGAAAGAGGAATTTCCCATGTTTTTTCTCATGTGTGAAACCTAGACATTGTCACTGGCATCATCATCATCATCATCATCGTGTAAAATTATACTGTAGGGAAGGAGTCTGCTGGAAGGGGCATGAAGAAAGAAGATGACAGAGGTTAACATTATCTAACTGAATTATATATATGTATGAAGAAAACATACTGAAACCCATAAAAACTTTTTAAAAAGCAGAAGAGAGGAGGAAAGTGTGTTAGAATGAGTAATACAGAAGGGATAGATTTGATCGAAGTACATTTTATACATGTCTGTAAGTCTTACAAGGAAACGCTTTTGTAATTTCTACCATCTGAATTCCCACTTTTCAGACGCATTGTATTGTATGGCACTCAATTTTTTAAAATAATTTTTTGAAAGTAATTACATACATTTCACAATTCCACAATACTGTGGGAGAATGATACTTAAAGTCACAAACACATTTTAACCTTCACAAGGCAAACTGTCATCATCATGGTCTGTAATGAGCTTTGACAATACAACTGGTTCTTCAACATCAGGTAACATGCACATTTCTTTCCTTTTGCTTAGTGTTAGATGCTCCCTCTTTCTCTCTTATTCCCTCCCTCCCATTGCTGCCCTTGAGCTGCTTGGTTTGTTTTATCCATGTCCAGTGGCACTTGAGTTTCGAAACAGAGCTAAATGAGGAGAGAGATTGGGCAGCCAACATCCATTGTGCTGGCGTCGAGCACAACACAGGCACAAGGCCAGCAGAAGCACTGCAGTGTTACATTCCCTTTGTCAGAGATGGCCTTTATTGGCTTTTTTGTTTTTGAAACAGGTTTTCTCTATTTTATTTATTTTTTGCCCACCATGACCTCAAACTTAATGATCCTTCTGCCTTGCCTTTCTTATTACCTGGGAATACAGGTACATGTCACCTTGCATGAACTAAATTGTGGCCATAATGGAGATGACGCCCGTCTGCCGGTATCAGCCGCCCTGGAATGGCCAGACCCCTCCGGTGGCAGCGGGAGGGGCTCCTCCCTGGCCCCTCACCTCTGTGCACACTCTTCCCAGGCGACTTGCGGAGACATAGCTGAACCTAGTTAAGTATTCAGTGCACAGTGCTGAGGCTGCTCAACCTGGAATAGATATAATCTCTGTCATTGACTCTTGATAAGATGTACAAATAAGCAGAAACAAAGCCCCTCCCCCTAAAAATGTCCCTCTCCTAAATCTGTGGAAGCTATGAATATGCTATATTACATGACCAACGACAGCTAGGATAGATTCATGTTGCTAATGTATTCATTTTAAAATGGGGAGGATTTCCTAGATTGCTCAGGTAGGCCTGATGTCACTGAAAGTAGAAGAAGGTAGAGGTAAAGCATGGGCATGTACATCTGTAATTGAGAGGCTGAGGCAGGAGGATTACCACTTCCAGGACAGCCTAGGCTATATACCAGGACCTCGTCCAAAACATAACAACAAGAAGATTGGATGGAAGAAAACAGAATAATATTCAGCAGAAGCTTGACCAGCAACATGTAAAATTGTTGGCTTTGAGGACAGAAAAGGGGAAACAAGAATCAAGGGGTGAGAGTGGCTTCCAGAAGATAGAGAATAAAATGAATTCTATTTAGAGCAAGAAGAAATGCTAAGAAAGAGTTTGGGAGGGGGCTGGGAAGGTGGCTCAGTGGTAGAGCGCTTGCCTTGCATGCCTGAGGCCCTGAGTTCGATTCCTCAGCACCACATAAGCAAAAAGAAAAAA
>NW_012281516.1:0-4083 GCF_000151885.1 Dipodomys ordii
TCTGGCTTTTTCTGCTTATGTGGTGCTGAGGAATCAAACCCAGGGCCTCAGGCATGCAAGGCAAGCGCTCTACCACTGAGCCACCTTCCCAGCCCCCCTAGCAAGGAATTTATTTGAGTAAATTATTAGGGAATTATTAGTTGCAGTAGAAAGGGAACAACTTTGACAAAACCCAACGCATTTTATTGATACTCAATGGCTTTCTCTAGTATTCATAAGACAATTTAAGGTTTACTTGTATATCTTCGACTACAAAACACTTACAATGAATAGCAGTACATTACTTTTTGCTGATTAGGTTCGTACTTTTATATGATGTCCCGGTAACATCAACTTTTTTTTTAATCAAAAAGTTAACTTCTTTGGTTATATAACTGTGGTAATTATCCTAGGGTCTTCTATGATACAAATAAGGAAAAGATGTTCAGAGAGATAAATAGCTAGCTAGCTACATACATACATATATAGAAGATAGGTCATTGCACATATAGCCTCCAGTATGCAGGGAAATATTGTTTATGGCTTTGTTTGGCAATTTTTTTGCATGAATACATAAAATATTTACCACTTTTTAATATCTCTGTCACTTTCCACCTAAAGTACTAAGGTTTGAAGTCAAGGCTTTGTGCTAACTAGATTGTCACTCTACTACATGAGCCATGCTTCAATCTTGCTTTCTGTTGGTTAGTTTGGAGATTGAGTTTAGCATTCGAGTCGATCTCAAATTGTGAACCTCATGATCTCAGACTCCTGAGTAGCTAGGATTGCAGGTGTGAACCTAGCACAACTGGTTTTTTTTAGAGACATTTTTTTATTGTGAAAATACTGTACAGCGGGGTTACAATTACATGGACAAGGTAATGAGTACATTTCTTATCAAGCATGTTGCCTCCGCCTTTATTTTCCCTCCCCATCCCTTCCCATCTCCCCTTTCCCTCCTGTTTCCCCCTCCTCCCTCCCCCCCTACCTGGGCCAAAATTGTAAAGTTTGTTTTTTGACATAATGTCTTATATATCTAATTGTTGCAATGGGTCCACCTGGGTCCCTACTTAAACAATTTGTTTTTTCCCTTCCCCTCCACAAATTATACCAACATCAAATACAGTGAAAACAGGGGTCATACTGTGGGGGAGGGACATACAAAGCAACAAAGAAATCATTTTATATATATATTAGAAACAATCACAAGAAAGAAAAAATATTTGAGTCCTTATCTTGGAGTTCATTTCGCCTAATATCAACGTATCTGACCGTTTCTGCTTTAGAGACATGTTTTAATTAGTTATTAAACAACAGGATTTTTTTAATGCATTTAGATATGTCTCCTTTTGAGAAGAAAGGATACTGAAGGAAAAGTAACACCTGGGAACTGAAAGAATAGTAGCGTCAGCATGAATATGAAGGAAGAAAACTCTGTCATTTCAGTCCCAAATTTCTCTTAGCACTTTTTCCATGAGTGCACTTTATACTGTTATTTATAATAACAGAGCATCCCAAGAATGAAGACACAAATGTATGTTTGGAATTGATTTTCTTCATAAGATCTGGAAGCCAAGAACTTGTACAGAAACAAGTGCATGATGTTTTAGATTGCCTCCTAACCAGGTGTTTTTTAAACACTCAGTGAAAAGACCTTTTGCTTAGGAAATGCTTAAGGCTAGCATTTGCTCAAAATGCAGTTCCAGAGGGAAGAACAAGTTTTCTTCTCAGAAGGCCAGCTGGATTCACTTTTTTTTTTTTCCAAGCCTCCGGCTTGGACATCATTATTTATATGACTTTGTAGAAATTGGCAAAAGCCCTTCCAACTTAGGTACAATTATTAGAATGCTTACTATTTAGTTATGTCATCCAGATTGGTTTCAGTGCTAATTTAGACTTTCATGGTACATTGTTATCAACACGAGGCATTTCCCAGAGGCCAGAGTTTATGATTTATGGTGCTGCAACACATCATTGACTTACAATCCATTTCCCTTTGAAACATGTAAGCACAAACATCAACTGGATTAAAAAAATAATCAAACAATAAACACGAGGAGCATTACAAATGCAAAGTCTCCCTATATGTCTTAGGTTTTAATCTATTCCAGAGTCCGTATTATAAAATAGAGAAATTCTTCAAAGATTCCACATGTTTGGCAAGGCAGGGGTGGGAGGGGAAGCATTTTTCTAAATGGATGTAATTTGGGTTTTCCATGTGGTTAATGATAAAATATTAAAATAGTTTTTTTATTTGAAATTTTGAAATCAGAGATGCCTGTCAATTTCAAAATGAAAACTCTTAATTAGATGTTAAATCAAATTCTTTTTACTGTCAGAAGTGTAAAATTGTCTTTTAAAAAATTTCTAAGATAACCTAATGAAGCAGGAATCTAAGATTTGAAACAGTGTATACTGAGGAAATGATAATTCCCTTGGGCATATGTTGGGAGAGCTCTTCTTCAAAGCGTATCTGAAAGGATGAAGAATCCCTTTTAAGTATTTGATTAGCAGCAAAATTAGTAAGCTAGCAACATTATTCATAATACAATAGAGATGTAGGAAAGTTGGAAATTCTCCAATTGGGTATTTGAAAACAGGGACAACTTAATTGTTCTGAGACTGAGAGACAAATTATTGATTACATTTTCCCAGAAAAGCATTCTCTAAAATTAAAACTGAATTTGTTGCTATCTTTTACTATGAAAATGCTTTTCTTCTGCTGCAACAAGGCTTGGCACATAGAAAATGCCTCATAAGTATTTTTTAAATGAGTTCTATACAAATATTTCCATTCTTTATAAATCTAGAAGACATGGTGCTCATTTGAACCTAATGAAAAATCGCCACATGATTTTTCTCTTACAGATTAGGCAGTCAAAAGGTATGAATGTGGATATCATATTCTTGGTGATTTTTTTTTTTTTTGCTAGTCCTAGGGCTTGATCATAGGGCCTGGGTACTTTCTCTGAGCTTCTTTTGTTCAAGGCTAGCACTCTACCTTGAGCCACAGCGCCAGGTCTGTCTTTTCCTGTATATGTGGTACTGAGGAGTCAAACCCAGCTGTCTTACATGCTAGGCAAGTACTCGACCACTAAGCCACATTCCCAGCCCCTTTTTGATGATTTTTATGATGCAAATTTATGACTTGGGATTTTTTTAACTCCAACATTTCCATTCATAGTGCATAAATAATATCAGTTAAAATATGTTAAAAGCAATTTATTTTATTTTAGATGAATTTTTTTCTATAATGCTGCCTTTACATATGGATGTGTGTGTGTGTATGTGTGTGCGTGTGTGTGTGTGTGTGTGTCAGTCCTGGGGTTTGAACTCAGAGCCTGGGTGCTGTCCCTGAGACATTTTGCTCAAGGCTAGAGCTCTACCATTTGAGCCTCAACTCTGCTTCTGGCTTTTTGGTAATTAATTGGAGATGAGAGTCTTAGGAAAGTTCCTGCCCAAGCTGGCTTTGAACCACAATCCTCAAAATTCTCAGTCTTCTGAGTAGCTAGGATTACAGTTGTGAGCCACTAGCTTCTGGCTACATATGTTTGTTTGTTTTTTTCTAATACATGTCCAAGTAAGAAAAGTAAGTGAAAGTTTCTAGATATGAAGTGAAATAAAATATTAAGAAATATTCACTCCAAATAATTGTATAAGTTTTTAGGGAAGCATAACAAATTAGGCTAAAAAGTTATCTCTGTGTATGAGGGAATATTTTATTTCAGTTTGTGCATATATTTTATTAAAAAATGGGAGACGAAATAATATTCCTCCTGATCAGGTTGAAACTTCATTATCCCAAGCTGTGACTATATTAGATGAGAGAATATTTCAAATGTTTAAAATCATTTTATGAGCCAGCATTGGTAGCTCATGTCTGTAATCCTAGGTATTCAGGAGGCTAAGATCTGAGGATCATGGTTCAAAGCCAGTCTGGACAGGAAAGTCTATGAGACTCTTATGGTCAATGAACTACTAAGAAAAAGCCAGCCCCTGCTTTCACTGTATTTGATGTCGGTATAATTTGTGGAGGGGAAGGGGAAAAACAAATCGTTTAAATAGGGATACAGGTGGACCCATTGCAACAATGAGATGTACAAG
>NW_012281517.1:0-1483 GCF_000151885.1 Dipodomys ordii
CTGTGCTGGCATTTTTATCCCACGGAGACCACAGCCCTGTGCAAACCACCAGACCTCCTGCCCCTCCAGCCTCCAGCCTGGGACTTCCGGTTGCTGGGAAAAGCCTCATGGCTATTCAGCTCACTGTGGTCAGGGTCTGGATTTTGTCTCCCACTGGAAGGGCCCCATGCCACCAAGCTTTACTGACCTGAAAGACCAAGTCTTAATTTGCTCATCTGTACCACAAATGCTCCTTCCTAACCAAAGATTTAAACAAGACATTGCCTGGACAGTTGCTTTAAAAGAAACTGTAGGAGCTGGGTGCTGGTGGCTCATTGTAATCCTAGATACTCGGGAGGCTGAGATATGAAGATACCAGTTCAAAACCAGCCCGGGCAGAAAGTGTGTGAGACTCTTATCTCCAATAAACCACTCAGAAAACCGGAAGTGGTGCTGTGGTTCAAGTGGTAGAGAGCTAGCCTTGAGCTGAAGAGCTTAGAGACAGTGCCCAGGCTCAGAGTTCAGGCCCCACCACTGACAAAAAAAAAAAAAATTGTAGGGCTAGGAATATGGCTTAGTGGTAGAGTGCTTGCCTAGCATGTATGAAGCCCTGCATTCCATTTTTAATACCATATAAATAGAAAAGCCAGAAGTGGCACTGTAGAAGTGGCAGAGTACTAGCCTTGGGCAAAAAGAAGCTCAGGGATAGTACCCAGGCCCTGAGTTCAAGCCTCAGGACTGGCAAAAAAAAAAGTTTATAAAAACAACAACTGTAAAATGTGCTTGGTACAGATGGCTCATATCAGTAATCCTAGCTACCCAGGAGACTGAGACCTGAGGACTGCAGTTCAAAACAAACCAGGGCACACACATCCAAAAAACTCATCTTCAATTAACCAGAAAAAAGCCAAAAGTGAAGTTATGGCTAAGTAATAAAATACCAGACTTCAGTGAAAAAGCTAAGAGTACAAGACCCTGAGTTCAAGCCCCAGTGTATGTGTATGCACACCTGTACACACACACAAAGTATGGACTGAGGACAGGGCCCAATAGGTAGAGTATTTGTCTACAAGTATAAAAGGCTGTGGGATCCAGCCCCAGTGTATGTGTATGCACACCTGTACACACACACAAAGTATGGACTGAGGACAGGGCCCAATAGGTAGAGTATTTGTCTACGAGTATAAAAGGCTGTGGGATCCAGGTGCTGGTAGCTTATTCCTGTAATCCTAGCTACTCAGGGGGCTGAGATCTGAGGATCACAATTCAAGCTAGCCTGGCAAGAAAATCTGTGAGACTCTTATCTCCAATGAACCACCATGAAACCGGAAGCAGTATGGTGGCTCAAGTGATAGAGTGCTCACCTTGAGTTGAAGGGCTCAGGGCCAGTGCCCAGGCCTAGAGTTCAAGTCCCAGGACCAAAAAGAATTGGATACATGATTCAAGTGGTAGAATGCATGGCGGGCAAGCAGGAGGCACTGAATTCAATCCCCAGTGCAAGAGT
>NW_012281518.1:0-2398 GCF_000151885.1 Dipodomys ordii
TTTCTTTCTTTCTTTCTTTCTTTCTTTCTTTCTTTCTTTCTTTCTTTCTTTCTTTCTTTCTTTCTTTCTTTCTTTCTTTCTTTCTTTCTTTGGTAGTTTAGTGGAGATATGAGTCTTACAGACTTTCCTGCATGGGCTGGCTTTGAACTGCGATATTCCAATCTCAGCCTCCCGAGCAGCTAGTATTATAGGTGTGAGCCACCAGTGCCCAGATTTTCTTTTTAACTAATTTTTTTTTAAATCTTTAAGTAGTTGTATGAAGGAGTTACCACTCAACAAAGCAGATTATGAAGATTATGTGTCTTGATCACAGTCACTCCTTTTGGTATTCTCACCCATCTCTCTCGATCCACACCTTCTTTCACTTTTCTTAAATTTTGTAGGATACACACACACACACACACACACACACACACACACACACAACTTTTGACTGCATTCTCTCCCCTTCTTTTTATTTTTCGATCCTTCTCCTCTTGGCCTCACCCCTATCTTTTCAAGTATCCTTTTCTGTATTTTACTGAACTATGATTTTGCCTTTCTAAGAAATTATGCTGCTTGAGTTCTCCCCTAAATATACTGTATTCATATATATATATATAAATATATGTATATATATTTTTTGGTCGGTAGCGGGGCTTGAACTCTGGGCTTGGGCGCTATCCCTGTGCTCTTCAGCTCAAGGTGAGTGCTCTACTGCTTGAGCCACAGCGCCACTTCCGGTTTTCTAGTGGTTTATTGGAGATAAGAGTCTCATGGACTTTCCTGCCCAGGCTGGCTTTGAACCATGATCCTCAGATCTCAGTCTCCTCAGTAGCTAGGATTGCAGGCATGAGCCACCGGCGCCCGATTTTCTAATTAATATGTTTATATACACTTGCATACTTCTTTTTCTCTTCTTTTCCCTTCCCTTCTGTTCCCTTCCCTCTTCTTCTCTTTTCATTTTCTTTTTCTGTAGTGCTGGGCATTGCATCCAGGGCCTTTTGCATATTAGGCAAGAGCTTTAGCACCAAGCTACATTACCATCCCTGTGCAGTTTTTTTGAAGGAGAAATCATTGCATATAGAGACTAGACTTTCAATAACTTGATCCATTACTACAGTCTGAACAGTATGTGTTGAATTTCTGATGAAGAATCTATTTCTCCAAGGCCAGAAGTTCCCCTGATGGGAGGTGTTTTTTTTTTTTTTTTGCATTGTGGCAGTGCTTTTAGAACTATCTCTGTAACATGGAATTGTTCCAAGGTGGGGGACAAGAGGAGCCATATTAAGCCATATTGCAAGAGCAAACAGGACCTAAAAGAGGAAGAACAAGAATGTAGTGATCACCACCTCTAGGCTGGCTCACAAGGTTAGACTGTGCAATTACTTTAACTTGGATCTGAATTCTCACCCAAACTCCTCCTCCTCCACTTCTTTTTCCTCCTTCTTCTCTTTCTTCTTGATAGTACTGAGATTTGACTTAGGGCCTTGCACTTGTTAGGCAGGTGCTATACAGATGAGCCATGCCTTTAGCACTTTTTGCACTGGTTAATTTTGAGATACTCTCATTTAAAAATATTTATTTATTTGTTGTTATTATAAAGGTGATGTACAGAGGGGTTACAGCTATGTAAGTCAGATAATGAGTTTATTTCTTTTTGAGCAGTGTCACCCTTTCCCTCACTGTCTTCCAGTTTTTCCTTCCCACCCCACCCTTAAATTGTATAGCTCATAGTGTTCATAGAACATAGTGTTCTAGAGAGTACCACTGCTGCATTTGTTTACCTTTTTATTATTAAGAAGTTTTTTTATTGTGACAATACCTTACAGAGGGGTTACAATTACATGAGCAAGGTAATGAGTACATTTCTTATCAAGCATTGTAGCCTCCTCCTTTGTTTCCCCTCCCATCCCTGCCCTCCCATCTCCCCCTCTCCGCACACCCTCCCCCACCAAAGTTGTAAAGTTCATTTTTCAACATAATGTCTTGTACATCTCATTGTTGTAATGGGTCCCCCTGTATCCCTATATAAACAATTTGTTTTTTCCCTTCCCCTCCACAAAATTATACCAACATCAAATACAGCGAAAACAGGGGTTATACCATGGGGGAGGGACATACAAAACAACAAAAAAATCATCTTATAAATATATTAGAAACAATAGCAAGAAAGAAAAAAACATTTGAGTCCTTATCTTGGGGTTCATTTTGCTTAACATCAACTTATCTGACCATTTCTGCTTGTCTCAGACATATACTAGTTATTGCAAATAAGGAAACTGTGGACCTATGTTTCTTTGGGCCTGGCTTACTTCACTTAATATAATTTTCCCCAAGTCTTTCCATTTCCTAACAAATGGGGCAATGTCATTCTTTCTGATGGAGGCATAGAATTCCATTGTGTATATATACCACA
>NW_012281519.1:0-1012 GCF_000151885.1 Dipodomys ordii
TGAACTCTGGGCCTGGGCGCTGTCCCTCAGCTCTTCAGCTCAAGGCGAGCGCTCTACCACTTGAGCTACAGCGCCACTTCCGGTCCTTGAACTTTTAAACTGAAGGCTAGAGCTCCACCACTGAGCCACAGCTCCACCTGTGACATTTTGGTGATTAGTTGGAGATCTTTGCCACCTGGGCTGGCTTCCAAACATGATCCTCAGATCTCTGCCTCCTGAGTAGCTAGGATTATAGACATGATGAGTCTTACAAAATATCTAAGTCCTAGTTTCCATGAGGTGGTAAGAAGAAGGCTAATTGGTACCAGAACCAGCTTGAGGTTAGGACAGTTGAATCAGCTAAAATGGGCTGTAGACTAGCTCCCTTTTTCCCCCAGAGAGATTCATTATCCTAATTACTAGACAGTAGGTCAGTCTGCTCTTTGCTTTGGATGAAGCTTTATCTCTACCTTCAGTGGATGTTTACTGAACAAACATCCTTGAAAAGCTATCCAAAACAAAGGCAGTCAGGAATTCTTGTCCCAAGTTGAGTAAAAATGCAGAGGCTGTGGAGAATTGTTTCTCACAACTGTTTCTCATTTCCTTTGGGTCTTCAAGTATTAACGTTGTCAATTAAGCTCTCCTTGAAAATCTTGTATCAAATAGCCGCTATGATCACTTGTATCAAGTAACTCCTCTTGACATTGGAATGCAAAATTGTGTACACCTAGCTTTTTTTAACCATTGTTGTCATGTTACATATACTTTTTTACATATATTTTTTGTCTGTATATACTTGTTTTGTTGTTTGTCTTAATTTGCAAACTATGTAATGGCACAGACTTTATTCATTACTGAATTGCATGTACCTAGCACAATGTCTGGTAGGAACTAAATGTTTGATGAGTGAATGAACAAATTATTATACCACCACTGGCTATTTTCACTCTGAGGATAGATTTTTTTTTTTTGGTTCCAGTTGTGGGGCCTGAACTCTGGGCCTGGGCGCTGTCCCTCAGCTCTTCAGCTCAAG
>NW_012281520.1:0-1419 GCF_000151885.1 Dipodomys ordii
ACTGAAGCCAGAGCTACACAGGAGGCTGAGATCTGAGGATCATGGTTCAAAGCCAGCCCAGGCAGGAAAGTCCATGAGACTCTTATATCCAATAAACCACCAGAAACCCAGAAGTGGCGCTGTGGCTCAGGCTGCAGAGCACTCACCTTAAGCTGAAGAGCTCAGGGACAGTGCCCAGGCCCAGAGTTCAAGGCCCACAACCAACAAAAAAAAAGGGGGGTGAAGTTGGGGGAGGGGTGGGAGATAGGAAGGGGAAACAAAGGAGGAGGCAACAATGCTTGATAAGAAATGTACTCATTATCTTACCCATGTAATTGTAACCCCTCTGTATGGTATTTTCACAGTAAAAAATAAATAAATAAATGTAATGAAAAAAAAACTGAGTCAGTATTTTATACTAATAGTTAGTAATCTCTATTTTTTTGGTAAAGTGACAGATAATAAGACTTTGGGCTTTGTAGTCTCTGATAAAGCTATTCAACTCCACTGTTATAATGCATCAGAATTGGTCTAAGTGTACTCCAATAAAGTTTTATCAAAACAGGCTGCTGCCTAGCTGCCACTATGGCTCACGGTTTGCTAGCCTGTGTTTCACACCAAGGAGGAAGTCTCTGGCTTCAAGAGAATGCACTACTCCACATCATCCATATCATCCAAGGGAAAAATTAATTCTTTTTGGAAACGGAGTCATCTTATCATCTACTCTGAAGAGGGAAGGAAAAAGCATACAGATCCATCATCAGACCCAAGGGCAATGGAGAGCATTACTGCCTAGCTACAGCAGGAAATGAGCCTGAAGCTGAAGAGAGTAGGGAGTGGGTGATGAGGTGTTGGGATAAAGGGAAATCCAGAAGCTGCAGTCACTCAGTAATCCTCAGGAATCCGTACAGTCGCCACCAGCACATAAACTCACACAGACCTGCTGGGCTCCAGACAGAGCTCTTACCGTGGATGCAAGGCATTTGTGCAGCCTTGGGAGGATGTCCCCAGTGACGGTTCCTTGGATAGTTTGAATTGTTCTCTCCAGTTCTTCCTTATTCCGAGGAAGGAAAGAGACAGGCTTTGAGACACATGCAGATTCCTTACGAGCTGTCCTATCAGAATCAGCTGAATCAGGGGCTTCCTGTGTCTCTGTTTTATCTGACTCCTGCTGACATACTTCTTCCTTCTCTTTCTCATCCAGGTCTTCCAATTCCATGGCTTCATGCTCCTGTACATCCACCATTTCAACTGTGTCTGTTTACCAAACAATAAAAGTTACCTTAGATTTAGTAAGAAAATGACACACATGGACATGGTGGTGCACAACTATAATCCCAGCATACCCCTTGAGTGTTTGGTAAAACGTGTCTATAACACACTGTTTCTGTATTTCATCAGAAGATACTTAACTATAGACCTGATTTCTTTTTTTTTTTT
>NW_012281521.1:0-1714 GCF_000151885.1 Dipodomys ordii
GTGGTGCTGAGGAATCGAACCCAGGGCCTCAGGCCTTGATGCAAGGCAAGCGCTCTACCACTGAGCCACCTTCCCAGCCCCCACTCTACCACTTTTAAACCATAGCACCCTTCTAGTTTTTTGGCAGTGAACTGGAAACAAGAGTCTCATGGACTTTTCTGCCCACACTGGCTTTGAATCACAATCCTCAGATCTCAGCCTCCGGAGTAGCTAGGATTACAGGCGTGAGCCACCAGCGCATAGCCAGAAATGCCTCTTAAGCAACCACAATGTTCCTTTTAGGACATAAATTAGACCAATATTTCTCTGTTTAATATCCTCCAGGAACTTATTTGTATATATGTATATAATTTTTTTTGGGGGGGGGTCCGGTCGTGGGGTCTGAACTCTGGGCTTGGGCGCTGTCCCTCAGCTCTTCAGCTCTAGGCTAACGTTCTACTGCTTGAGCCACAATGTCACTTCCGGCTTTTTTTTCCTGCTTATGTGATGCTGAGGAATCTAACCCAGGGCCTCATGCATGCAAGGCAAATGCTCTACCACTGAGCCACCTTCCCAACCCTATATATAATTTTTATTCTATATATTTACATAATACGCTTATTATATACTATATATTTTATAACATGTACTTATACATATATACACATATATACTATATATATTATATAGCACATATAAATATATATATATGTTTTATTTATTTGTCCTAGTACTGGGGCTTTAATTCAGGTCCTTGGTGGTTTTCATGAGCTTTTTCACTCAAGGCTGTCACAATGCAAGTTGAGCCACAGCTCCACTTGTGGCTTTGCTGGAGGTAAGAGTCTCATGGACTTTCCTGCCTAGGCTGGCTTTGAATCATGATCCCAAAGTCTTAGCCTCCCGAGTAGCTAGAATTATAGGCGTGAGGCAGCAGTGCCCAGCTCCTTTTATATTTCCAATAATATCCAACACCTTACGAAGGCTGCAAAAGCAGCGCTCACTTGGCCCTATGCCCATTCTCTCCTAGCCTTGGCTGTCGTCCAGGGATAACTGTTTATACCCGTGGAACGGTGAACACTTCAAATGTGTTCCTACCCCAGGGCCTTTGTATTTCCAGTTCCCTAGGCCTGAAACAACCTTCTTATAATGGGTTCTTTCTCACCACTGAGATCCCAACTCAAAAGTCTAAATCTGAGCCTCCCCCAAATCAAGAGCCACCTGCCCAAATGCATGCCTGAAGACTTCTTAGTATTTTCTTTCTTGCCTTCTCTTTTTCTTGCCTTCTTTCTCTTTTTCTTTTCTTTTCTTTCTTCTTCCTTGTTCCAGTATTGGGGCTTGAGCTCAGCCTCCCAAATAGCTAGGATTACAGGTGTAAGCTACCCTTTCCCAGCTTAGAGCATCTTTCTAGGGGTTGAATTCAGAGTCTGGGTGTTGTCCCTGAGATCTTTTTGCTCAAAGTTAGCGCTTTATCACTTGAGCCACAGCTCTACATTCAGCTTTTGGTGATAAGTGGAGACAAGTATTTCATAAACTTTCCCACCTATGCTGGCTTCCAACCACAGTCATCAGATCTTGGCTTCCTGTACTAGAATTACAGACATGAGCCACAACTTTCTTGTTCATTTCTTTTTTCTTTTTTCTTTGGGGGGGGGTCCGGTCGTGGGGCCTGAACTCTGGGCCTGGGCGCTATCCCTCAGCTCTTCAGCTCAAGGCTAGCACTCTACCACTTGAGCCA